>NC_051089.1:16610507-16795507 GCF_901709675.1 Syngnathus acus | reverse complement strand
GATGTTTTTACTCGCACATCCAGTCATCTCTGTGACATATTTGTGTGTCTTGCTTGCAGCCTGTCCTCAGGGCTCGTGGGGTCCCGACTGCATTCACACATGTAACTGTCACAATGATGCCCAGTGTAGCCCCACAGATGGAGAGTGTGACTGCAGCCCTGGATGGACAGGACTCTTCTGTACTCAGCGTACGTCTCTGTCTCTCTCTGACACTTCAGCTACCTGTAAATCATGTGAACTACATCAACCTTCAATCCAAAAGGATAAATCGTTGCTCTTACTGTAATTACAGGTTTAAAACTTGTTTTTAATACAAGATCGGCAATGTCAGCGTCCACCTGTGATGAAGACATAGGCACACTGTGGTATTACATTCTGAGATTCAGCCGCCATCTAGTGGTTGATTGATAAAGCTACATGGCCTCATATTGTTAGCCCTCAAGGCGAACAGTAATTGCAAATCAGATCGGAACTCCGACCTTCCTGATGGAGTATGTTCTCCTCATGCTTGTGGGGGTATTTACGCATATTCTGGCTTGCTCCCACATTACAAAAACATACAAGTTGCGTTACCTAAAATAGGGTGAACAGATTTGGGTTTCTAAGAAAGAGGACACTTTTTTTGGGTTTTTTTATGGGGGGGGTCATTTGTGTCATATGTTATGACACAAATGACATGGTGTCTGTCTAGCAATTGCATTTATTGGCCAGAATAACACAAAACAACATATATACACGAACAAAAATGTGTTTTTGTGTACACTGACATTTTTAGTTTTACAGTGCTACACTCAGTAAAAAAAAAGACAAAATGAATATGGCCACCGGTGCAGCATTATAAGAACAAATCCTCTTCAGTCCTCCTCTCGTGGGGTGCGTTGGCACCTTTATTTGCCACAGACACGTAAATACCTGCCTTGCATGTCAAGCACTCAGCTTCATAAGGATCACGACCCTGGCGAACGCACGGGAATTTTTTTATTCAACTCCTCCGTGAACGTGCATTTTCGTTTCAGCATTGCTTGTAAACACTCGGTGTAGACTGGAATTGTGTAAAATGTTTGAGGCAGTCCAGCAAAATCCCGGACAATTTTGAAATACCCCCGGACATTTTTGTGGGGGCTCTAAAGTAGGACATGTCTGGGAAAAAGAGGACGTCTGGTCACCCTATCTAAATTTTCCCTATGTGCATATGAGTGTAAAATGGTTGTTGTCAATGTCCGGTCCAGGGTCTAACCCACTTCTCGCCAAAGTCAGATGGAAAAGGCTCCAGCACAGCCAAGACCCTGAGTCGAAGCAGTGTAGCAAATGGATTGATGTAGCAATATCAATTTAAAATATACAGTTGTGCTTGATTAAACATCTCCAATAGTTATTTAATAGTAATCACCATTGGCTTATTACATTGAAAATAAGTCAGGTTTTTTTTTTTTTTGTAATTACAAACCTCAAAACTGCATTAGTAAAAGTGGGTTAAAATCTTAGAAATGATTTCATATTTGCCAGTTTGGAGCAAGTATAAAGTGGCTTAAGTCGTTTGTGTGTCTAACATACATGTTTTTTTTGTTTGCTTGTTTGTTTGTTTTGTTTTTGATCCTTCCTCAGGCTGCCCAACAGGTTTCTACGGTACTCAGTGTGCTGAAGTGTGCCGCTGTCAGAACGGGGCTGACTGTGACCACGTCAGTGGGCAGTGTTCGTGTAGGACGGGCTTCATTGGCGAAAGCTGTGAACTCAGTGAGTGGTGCCTCCATTGTTTCGTTTGCCCAACCTGTGAGCCAGGTAAAACCTCTTTTTCTGTGTGCAGAATGTCCCGCTGGGACTTTTGGTTACGGCTGCCAGCAGCTATGTGAGTGTATGAACAACGCCACATGTGACTACGTGACAGGAACCTGCTATTGTAGCATTGGATTCAAAGGCATCCGGTGTGATCAAGGTGATCCTTCTCCTGTGTTAAGATACGTGGGTTCACATTGATAATCAGACTGTGTGAATAAATCAGATTTACAGTGATCTTCAAATGTTGTATTAACGACATTTTGAGAGGAGCAGAGGAGTAAATAGAGCTTTATTATTTGGTTTCCAACACGACCGCGACCCTCGTGAGGATAAGTGGTTCAGAAAATGGATGAATAACCCAAGCATGTGATAGTCCCTTGAATCATGAATTGAATGTATTATAATGATTAAAACAAGGAAATAAAAGCAGGATAATGAAAACAAGCTAATGAAAACAGGCAACTTTCCAGTCCATATTTAAATCCTTGAACAATTTAATCAGCTCTCAGATGTTCAGCAAGTTCATTCATTCCCCAGTTGAAGAACACATACTCTTCCATTGGTTTAGTTCTGGTTCTGGAAACGCTCAATAAGCCTGCACCCGATGACCCAAGTGGTCCGTAAGTCTCATAGGAAACAAAGTTTTTGGGCCCAGGACCATTCAGAGCTTTGTATATCAAGAAGCATTTGAGTTGCCCTGTTTGACATGTTTATGAATTTGACTTTTCAGCAGCCCTTGTGATGGAGGAGCTGAACCCCTACACCAAGATCAGCCCTGCCCTTGCATCGGAGCGTCAATCAGCGGGCGCCATCCTGGGCATCATCTTTCTGTTGCTGCTCATCATGGCCATGCTGTCTCTGGTGGTTTGGTTGCGCTACCGACAGAGGGAGAAAGGCCAGCATGTCCCCAACGTCACCTATACACCCGCCCTGCACATCAACTCCACCGACTATTCCCTCTCTGGTAAGCTCTTTCTCGTTCTTTAAAAAGAAGATTAGTGTGTGCCTCGCAGCTACAGAGTTGATCCTATGCTTCTTTGCAACCCTGGCAAAGCATCATTTAGTGGGATACTAGTTGCTGTTGGCACTGCACCTGAGATGAATGAGATAATCTGATCCTTCCTTTGCAGCGTCCACCATCATCAAATAACATCGTTAAGGTGTCACTTAACTTCTTTCTGCGCCAGATACCAGACTTTTACCTCTGATTGTCATGTTCACCGGATGTGTGTACTGTAAAAAAGATGATGTGTAGAGATGTCATGTGGCGACAACAGGGTGTGCTGGCCTGCTGGCTTCTTCAGAGTCATCACCTTGTAACAGCTCCATAGGCCACTGCTTCTCCAATCCTAGCTACCGCACACTGGGCCCCTACACCTACGCTGCCCACTACGCCAAACCAGACAAGAGGCGCTCCACCAAGGTGGGCCAACATGACTTCTCACATAGGAAACATACCATGTCCTTCTCAGTTTAGTAGCGTGTGGGAACAAACTACACAAGCTGTGCTGAGTCAAACCATTTGGGATCACAGGGTAGACTTATTTTCATATCATTGACTCATGTAAGAACGTCTGGACCAATCTGCATTCTGTTTTGCAGCATTTACTAAAGTTTCAAGAGATGAGGGGAACTCATCTTTTAACATGTTGCCAACATGGTCATTACCAAAGGGCATAATTTCATTGTCTGTCACTGCCACAAATATACGTAAAGATGAATTGCTATAAATTTGCTGTCAGTCGTGGGACCTTAAATGTCATATGGGCTAGTGAAAGTCCTGCTGCAGACAAAGGTACTGACAAAATGAAAAGAAACAAAGCCATTTAGCAAGAAAACATGACGTAGCACCACTTTATTTGCCATATAAAATGATGTGGCAAATAAAGTGGAGCTACTTTGACTTTAACACCTTAAGTCTGTGCTGTGCGCCTCTTTTACACTTCCTCTGTGTGTGATTCGATTCTGTGTGGTATGCAGCACAAATGTGCAGCTGTGCGAGTTGAATTTGCCGTTTAATATTGATAATGAGTTGAGTTGAATTTGCCTTTTTAATAATGATAATGATGTCAATGCTCTAATTCCTCCCCTATTTCTGTAATAAGGCTTTCCTTTTATTGCCCAGATGAAAGCCAAACGACGACACAGGAACAGTGCTCCGGAGTGGGGCGCCTATAGTAACCTCAGTGAGTTGGGTCAGTCACCTCTTTTGCTGCATCAAGCAATGATGACTCAAGCTTTTTCATACATGAAGGTCCACTCAAATGCTTCACGAGAATTAAATTCACCACCTCCCTCAACCTCTCTCTGGAAACTCGCCTAAGAAAAAACACACACACACTTCAGATGAAATGCATACATGAGCGCACCCCTCGGCCTTGCTTTAATTGTCTGGCAATTGGTTTTTAGGTGTGTACTGCATTGACCGGCGTTACAGTTACCAAGTGGAGCCACTCTACAGAGGTACATTGTGAGGAGGACCTCAAATTGTGATCTCATCACCTCAGACTCCTCAGCCAATCCACTCATTTGTACACTTTCCCTAGCCAAAGATTGCCTCTCCTGCATTTTAAACCTCCTCACTTGTGTCTTGATATTGGAGCACTGAATGTCATACAACACTGTGTTTGAACTTTGTTGCCATACAAAAATTATTACAAGATCTTACAAAACAGTAAGTGTGGGTTAAGTTATGAATAGAATAGAATAGAATAGAATAGAATAGAATAGAATAGAATAGAATAGACTCAAAACTCCCCCTGACCCTGGATGGGATAAGTAGGAGAAAACGGATGCCGTGATGGAGTTTGGGGTGTCCATCACAAATGATCAATAACATTGGCTATATTATGTGAATATTATTGTCTTTACAATTTTACACATAAGATTGACAAGGTGAACTAAAAAGGTGAAGCATGGAAATCCCCAGTTTCCTCAACCTAAACTTGTACCTGAATGTTTCTTTACACCGCTGACATGTTGTGTATGAGCTTGTCCTTATGAATGTCTTTGTCTGCAGGTTGCAACTGATTCCTCTCCTCTGTGTGCCACCCACATCTCTCCTCCACTGAAAGTTATCATTGTGTGCTGTTTTTCCTTTAAGCTTCACAAAATCCCTTTTCTTTCACCACTTCTGAAATTGAGCTTGTGTGCATATGATCTCTGGAATTTACACGTGACAAAACTTTTCTATGATCATGTTTAACGATAAAGAATACTTCTGCTGACAATTGGCAATAAACATTTTCTTTTGTGCTTGTTGCTCACTTAGACTACATGAAGAGCTCCATGTCCAGCACTTGCTCCCTCAACAGTGAAAACCCGTACGCCACCATCAACGATCCACCTGGTTTGGTGTGCAAACACTCAGAGAGCAGCTACGTGGAGATGAAATCACCAGCTCACCACCAACACGTGGCACACTGCTGTGCAGCTACCATCATCACCACTTCCAGTACCAATGTGCCTGCCAAGAATGTCTACAACATGGGTATGTTTGACTTGAATTTGGACTTCTACACTCTTAAAACTGTTGGGTTAAAAGTAACCCAAATGGGATGAAATACTAACCTAGCGTTGGGTCCAAACGGGATGAGCCAATGCTGGGTTACTTATCCCCAGCACCTAAGTTTGAGGATTTGACCCAGCATACTTGGTCAGGATTCTGATCCAAAAAAGGGTCAAAACTACCTAAACTCATAAATTAAACCTAAGGCTGGACGTTGTATCGTTATCATATAGAAATTGAGATCAGGAGCAGAATTTGCGTTATTACCATGGTCTGTGAAGGCATTCACAAACTAGGAATTTTTTGTTGTATAACCGTGCAACATAAAACATTAAAATTTTAGGATAAATAATACAAATATCTAAAATGACTTTGACTATAAGCCATGCAATAAAATAGACTATGATACAAAATATATACACTAAGAAGAAAAATTTGGATAAAAAAACATTGATGTCTTGAATTTGAACAAAAATATATATATTTTACTAAAGAGGGTTTCAGTGAATGCGCATATGAAACTGGTGGTGTTCGGTACCTCCAACAACCAGAGAGAGAGAGAGAGAGAGAGAGAGAGAGAAGAGAAAATGTTGATTAATATATGATATATTATATTGTTTAAAATAACAATATTTATTATTATTTTTAGTCACACAAGAAACAAAACTAAATGTACATATATTCTAAAATTTGCCCTAAAAATAATAAGTATCTAAAAAGACTATCCACTGAAAGTGTAGTCGTGTACAGTGGTAACTTGAGATACAACTTCAACGTTTTTCCAAGATATCAGCTGCCAATCTACTGGTTTTTATGATTCTTTTTTTTTTTTTTTTGCTAAAAATGGTGAGCCTTGTGTTGTGGTGGCAGATGACTCAGCTCACTTCACAGCAGGCATCAGTAATTGAAAAAAAAATTCAAGCTGTTTGCCACTCAGCTCATAGACGTAGACATCAAACTAAACAGAGATTTATAGGCTTCTGCTGATCTAATGTTAACATACAATGCAATGGGGAATTCCATAGGCACACAGTATAACGATAAACATGTTCTATGTCATGGTATTTTACCCCTTAACGAACAGAACACAAACAGTGGAACAACATACATACGTGTACAAGGATAATACTATAGTAATCCTCACAGGAACTTATTCTTTATCCTCTGCGAAGAACGAGTAATATTACTGCTGTTCTGTGAAGATGAGCGAGGGGCAGTTGGCCAAGGTCTAAACACCAGAATGACCAGCATAATGTGCATTTAAATGTGACAAGTACTTTTTTTTATCACCATTTTTTTAAAATTTGATTTAATTATTGGGCGGCTTGGTGGCACACTGGTTAGCACGTCCGAGGATGCGGGTTCGATTCCACCTCCGACCCTCCCCGTGTGTATGGTCTCCCCATGCTTGCATGGGTTTCCCCCGGGAACTCCAGTTTCCTCCCACATCCCAAAAACATGCATGGTAGGCTGATGGAGCACTGCAAATTGTCCCAAGGTGTGAGTGGGAGTGCGGATGGTTGTTCGTCTCTGTGTGCCCTGCGATTGGCTGGCAACCACTTCAGGCTGTCCCCTGCCTACTGCCCGATGACTGCTGGGATAGGCTCCAGCTTGCCCGGGATGGATGGATGGATGGATGGATGGATGGATGGATGGATGGATGGATGGATGGATGGATGGATGGATGGATGGATGGATGGATGGATGGATGGATGGATGGATGGATGGATGGATGGATGGATGGATGGATGGACGGACGGACGGATTTAATTATTCAACTACTGTATGTTTTTATTAATACATTATAGTGTTCATTTTCTCATTAAATTGCAGTACAACAATTTTATGTTGTTTTAGAAAGCTGGAAAAAATTAGTGCCGTTTCCATTTCTTTCAATGATGATTTGAGATAGGTATATGCGGTTTGAGTTACGAGCATGGTCACGGAATAAATAAAACTTGTATCTCAAACCACCACTGTATTTGTTCAACCAAACTTTATCACATCAAGTAAAAAGGCTGCATTCACAACAGTCATATACCGCGTATATCAACCTCGTTAGAAACTAGCATGCATCTAATTGTTCAGGCCGACACTTTTGTCAAAGATAATCCAGTGTGTGTTAATTGTGACAGACAAAGGTGGCGAGAGAAAAAAAAACTCAATACAGGATAGTTTTGAATGAGAATAACAATTCATTGATGAAAAACAAACATGTTACTCCCCTGTGGCTGTGTTGTTAGCGCGCAAATGACAGCTTTGGTCTTTTGATCTTCCAGAGCCCACCATCAGTATCATCCCAGGAGCTGGAGGCGTGGTGGTACCTAGTTACCCGCAGAGCCCCTATGACCTGCCCAGGAACAGCCACATCCCCAGCCACTATGACCTGCTACCTGTGCGGCCCACCCCCTCTCAGAGCCATAGCCCCCCTCTGGTGGGAAGCCCCACTGGTTCACTGCTGTAGAACACCCTCCACACGCTGGAAACCTGGCCATCCCTGCCTGCCTTTTGTGAACTGGATAGAATTCACTGTGACGTACTCAGAAACTGTGAAGAAGCCGTTTGTTTTTGTAGTTTTCAGTAAGTGCTGAACAGAAAAACGGAAAGAACAGATCTGGGGTGCAGTGTCTACTACATTACACTGCTATTTGATCTTTTATCCTTGTAAATATATTCGACTTTAGGTGTTTTGTGCCATGATCCTTGTGTGTTTTCACTGTATACCCCTGACCAACAAAACTCAGTCGAGGTATTTATATGCTTGTGTACAGCAGTGTATCTTTTTGTGGTATGCAGATGTTTTTCACACATTCAAAGGTGGACAGGACCCATTTGAACACCCCCTTATGTGTGTCAGCAAATTTGGCTGATTCAGCTTGTCCAGTACTCTAAGTGATCACTGAAACATCATCAAGCCAGATCAACAAAGCATCAATACACTTTTTTTTTTTTTTTTACATTATTTCTACTTTCTTTTTTGTGGTTACTGTAGAAAAAAGTGATGTATTGGTTTTACATTTTGTCCACTTGTAATTATTTTGTTGTTGCATCAGGGTGAATACACATGCATGCCAAAGATTATTAGAACAATATAATTACACTAGTTGGAGCAAAGTTAGTCATCTGTCAATCCATATATACTGTTGTGCCAACATAGCCGTTTGAAAGTGAGAGGATTTGAAACAAGAATTGGTTGAGACTCATTTATTCAAGCTACTTAGTCATTTGGTCCAACAGATGGCATTTTGTGCCAAGGTTAACTTGTATTTACTATCAACATTATCTATATAGTACCGCTGAATTTAGTATAACACTGGGGTACAATTACAAAAAAATTGTTGACATAAATAAGAGTTAGATTGATTAAAAAAGGCATGCTGATTCCAAAACTGCAGTCAGTTCTTCTTTCTGCATGTCAGTTTTTCTCTCCACAGCATATCCTCCAGATAAACAAAATTGTACATTTTAGCTGTAGCAAGACTGTGATAAGATCTGATTACAATTGGACTTAACAGCTACCTGTCAATCTTTTTGTGCAATTACAAATGCGTGCGGTGAGAGGTGCATACAGCTCCCAATAGAAACAACGCATTTGTGCTGGATTTTCTCCTAACTTGTAACCATGTGAAAAACGTAAGTTATATATTGTTTAATGCAATAATTTTAATTTTGAACACATAACTAGATGCAAATCTTAAGTGTTTTATTTACACAGCTACATATATTACATGTGTACTTTTTAAGAAAACAAGGCTCAAGCTCAAACACTTGATGTGAGAGAAAAACTGATATCAGTTTTGGATTCTGCACCCAAAAACAAAGCAACACAAATTGTGCTCCCCAGTGAAACTGATAAATACTGTATGTATGCACCCCTATGCACAGAAATCAGTACTGTGAAACTATGTCAAAGTACAACTTCACTCGGCAATAAGATGACATTCAATCCGATTTATTTCCCGCTCAACTCACCTCCTGTTATTGTTCCAAATGGATCCACTTTATATACCTTTTTTCTATCACCATTTCAAATAGAAATTTTCTTTACTGCTCATGTTTCCAATCAATAAAGGTTCAGGGAGTGGTAGTCATATGCACTAATAGGTTAGTGAACTCTCGAGTGAAAAGACAAAGCATCTAGGTTTATGACTGGTGCGCTTTATTAAGATGAACTGATAACTTAAGATATAGACACAATTGTACAATTTTATCAGTCTGTACAAAACATAAAACCATTCATTCTGAGCCGCCACTCACGTTTAACGCTTCATAGTAATTGAAATGACATCATTTCACTCTTACATTGGAATTACAGTCAGTTTATGAATTTCAAAACATATAAAAATGACAAATAAAAGACACAAAACAATGGATTATTATATTTGGAATAATTTTTTGATCATGAAAGGAATCACCTCAACTCATGAAACTGCCAGCTTGCGAGTGTGGAGTAGCTTGGTTGGCAGCGCCGTCTGTTCGAAGAAACGCCATTGGTACTGCCAGCCAAGCTACCACACTGGAACCAACCAATGATCCATCCATACTCTGCCTCTACACACACATACATACACAGAGTGCAGGTAGTGCATAGATGCCTGCCAAATCATCACAAAGCTGAATAAACACTGGAGTGTTGGACTGACACTTAGCTTGTCGTCCTAGCACGCTAAGCTGATTCGATGGACATCGGATGTTTGCAACAGAAGGCGGGAGTGTGGAGGGGGAGTCCCACCAAAAGCCATGCATTGTGTTCAAGTCAGAGGCAGCTTGGTGTAAAGTAGGCTTTATGTGACAGGGAAAATATGTTGAGGGGGCAGACCACTTGTGTGTGTGTGTGTAGGAGGAAGGGGGTTGCAAAGGTGACCGGTGAAGTAGGCACTAGAAAAAACAGCCAACCACATGGATGAATCCACCATATCTTTTCCTCTTAACGTCATGAACTTAATGGTGCTCAAAATCATTTACCACGATTCACTATTTTTGATCAAGCAATTAAGGATAAAGCTTTTGAGACTCAGATGTTGTGTCACCTATAAAAATAATATACGAGTTGAGTTTTGAAAACTACACTTGTTTACTAAAGCTAGTAAAAAAAAAAAAACTAAGGTCAACCAAGCAAGTCCAACAGTGTTGTCTTAGCTTTGTGGTCACACGCGTGTTTTAGCATTGAGAAACACAGAAAGATGTCACAAGCCTCCATCAGTGTGATTTGAATTCTTTCAACTAGTGCAACCAGCGAAAACATGTGAACAGCCGCATGCTAGTTCCTGCATAGTTATTGTCAATTGTGTGACAGATGTAAGCCCTGTTCCTCAATTCGGAACAGAAGTTCCCAACCTCACAAGCATGAGTGCGTCTGTGAAGGAGGGCAAACAAATGAACACGGCAAGCTTTCAAGGTGGCACACGTCCAAGGCGATAGCAAAGCCCAGAGTGTCTCTTGACTAATAAAACATGCAGCACTGCATATGGCCATCTTTTCAAAACATGCAAAGCTGCCCCTAACCTGCTTTCTTTTGTAAACGAGATGGTAACGGCGTGTGAGGAGGCCACACGTTTGTGGCGAGCTTGCTGTCCTCTCCACAGCATAACGAGGACTGACGGCTCTAAATTTCACTTAGCGTCATGTTCACAGCAATGGGATCAAAGGTCATGACACTCCTGCATGTGGTTTCCTAAACAGTACATTGCACTAAGTGGCAAAGAGGGGAGTCTACATTGACAGGAGCTCATCTACTTTCATGTGCTTTATATTCATATGTACTAGTAGTTGATATTTGATGCAATACAGAAAAAGATCAGGAAAAAATGTGGAAGAATCGAAACGGACAAAGAATAAAGACATAAGAGGAAGGAAACAAATCACATTCATATATTAAGACATTTTTGTGACATGTCAGCGCAACAACTGGAATGAAATCTAAAGTGATATGAAATGCCTGCTGCCTTCTGTCCTTACGAGCCTAAAGACAGAGCGGCTCAGCTTGAGGGGGGGGCTGTAACTCTCTATACTGAAACATTAACTGGAAGGATGGGGGCAAAAGGGCAGAGGGGGTTGGGACAGGGGAGAGAGATCGGTTAAAAGTAGTGGCAAGTTCAGGTCACAGCCCTGGAGCCTTGAAGGGACTATGGAGAATGAAAGAAGGGGGACAGGATTGGGGTCTTGGAGGCAAGGGTGGGAAGAGCCAGGGATAAGCTAGATGTTCTGGCAGCACTGCATCTTTGGTTTGTTCTCAGTGGGCTGCACTTGGATGTTGACCACGTTGTTGCTGGGGGACATGTCGCTTTCCTGGCGCTCCGACATCTGCTTTTGGGACACGATGCGGTAGATCTCTGTAGGGGGACCAGAGGGTAAATGCCTAATTTTGTGACATCCACTAGTTGATTTTCTTTAACTTTCAGTAAGACAATGAGGTTCTATTTTTACCTGAATAAAGAACATCATTGTTTGACTCAAAGTCAACAAAAATCAATTGAACACAAGAAGACAAGATTAATTTGATTTTACGATATCACAAGTTATTGCACAAAAAAGTCGGTTTCCCTGTGCCGCTGTTTATAAGAAATTACAGACACTGGAATCTGTAAGTCAATTTGAACCTTGAGTCAAACTGCGTCTAAACTGGGCCAAGATTAGCCACAGATTGGAGAACTTTCCTCTCCTTCACGATTGCAGAAAATTGTGGTCTAACTGCAAATCTTCCACTTTCAGGGTCAGTTGGTGTACTGGGCACGCATCCTAACACTTTTTTTCCCATATACTGTTTATGCACAATGGAAACTCCAGTTCTGGAAAGCTGGTTATGCAAATGAAACTCACGTCTCTCATAACTTTCTTAATGCTCAGCTCTAAAAAAAAAAAAATTCAACAAAAGTAAAAACAAAATATCCTGCAATAACTTTGAAAAAGTTAAAAAAGTGCGCCTTATGGTGCAGAAAATACTCAAATCTCTCGAAACGTGCTGAATCATCATTACATCTGTGATTTAGTGTTCTGATGGATTTACAAACACATCAGTGATACAATACACACCTGTGAGAATAGTCTGGAAGGCAGTCTCAACATTGGTGGAATCCAGCGCCGAAGTCTCCAGAAAAGATAAACCGTTTTTCTCTGCACGATAAAATCAAAAATGTTACTTAACGCTGAAATTTGATGCAGTCAGTACATGGCACGACTTTGACTTGCTCAAACACAAATGTATTGATTGCACAACAAGTACAAACCAGTAATTCTGTGAGATGCTTCATGTCGTAAAAGAAAAAGGAAATGTTTTCTTTCTGTGAATGTGTGCATTGTGTTATTCGTGACATAGTTAAGTCAGTGTTGGGGTGCATTTGTGATTAACTATGTGGTATGGAAAAACCTATTTTTTTTATACATTTTAATTGGGCTGAATTTCTACACAATTAGAAAAGAAGCACTGACAAGAGATGATGACACACACTGAAAGTGCCCACGGTGGATATACATGTGCTCGCATGTTCACAATCGGATGGGAATAAATGGAATAAATTGACGACACGAGGCAAGCAGAGTGGGATTCGAACAGCATTCGACCCGCTCTAGCTACTACACCAGGGCCCCTCTGTAGTTTGACATCTCTTGTATTTCATTAAAATTGTTCTTGTGTTTCTGAAACCTAATTACAAACACATCCAACAACATTCCACACTCAGCCTGTCTGTGCCAACTGAAAAAAAGCAGTAGGTTAAAAGTGCACCTGGGATAGCTCATTTCGAGGTACTGATAGAAAAAGGAGCAATATTGTGAAGTCCAATAAATATTTGGTGTTTCCATCTTTGTGTCATTTGTTTTAATGAAAGGAGAAGTGGAATGTATTTTCCGTCAAGCAGTAGAAATACAATTGATGTGGTGTCTATCTCTCCTGCTTGACAGAAACTACTTTTTTATACTGTTAAATTACATTTTGGTACTAATCTTAACTGTAAATTTACATGTGGGATGAAAATGTAATGGTATTTTTTTTTTTTTTTAACTACATTAAGATACTTTTCGAACGCAAAAATTTACAGCAATCCAGTTTTATGTTGTTAAATTACACTTGTGTCCTTGTTAACTGACCGATTCAACTATTAACGACTTCCTATAGATGAATATTTAACAGTATTTCACAGTTATGAAAAACAGCAGGATAGCGTTGTAAATTCACCGTAAACATACAGAAATTTCGATAGTGTACCACACGTTTGCACATACGATACCTGCATAGATTTCCTCAATGCTGGTACTGAAACGATACCATGGCAGAATCTTAAAACTGGATTAACAGCTCACACGTAGTCATTCAAACAATTACTAGAATACTTTTGATCAATTGTGTATTTTTAAACACTTTCTACAAACTTCAGAACAATTAAAGTAAAAAATGTGTTTAAACACTGCGAATCATTTTCAGATTGAGTACAAAGGTCTTAGTGCACCAAATGATTTCTTTATTTTAGACAGTGTAAAATCTCACTGAATAGTACGTTCCTCTATGTTTGAACCGCATAAGACAATAAGTCAATCATACGCTGCAAGTCTGCTACATGGATGGCATGCGTGATCCAACTACTTTTGCTTCAAACACAAAATAAATATAGTTTTGGCATTCAAGTTTGCGATCGCTTGATAATTCAAGACCCACCCAGCCATATAATTGTGTTTAAAAGAGGACTGAACAGAACAGTATTCATAATTCTACATGTACCACTGGATGACCACTGTGCAGTCCCCATTGCTAAAAAGCCAGGCTGCGCTTCAGTAAATGGAGGAGATCGAGGGAGCCGGCCCGAAATGTGCACACAACGTAGCAAATCGTGCAATTTCGGCCATTACGTGAACGCTGCAAAGTACAGAAGCAGACTCTGATATTTGTTCAATTATTTATACGGGAAGGAATTAACCTTCATGCATCACAGACAGGCTGTGCTGTGCGCCAGTAGCAGGCCGGCAAGCCGCACCCACTAAGCAAAGGAGTCTGGAGAGCATGCCATTCACCACGGCTCTGCCTTGGTTCAACACAAAGTCCAATCAAAAGAAGACGTGGTTTTTCTTTTTCTTCTTTCCAGCATTTGGAAATTATCCTATCACGTCATTTTTGCCCCCTAAAATTCACAATACGGAACCGGTACTGGTATTTAGGTGCAACACGAGGGTGAGTAGCTGTTCTTTGTGATGGAAGTGAGCAAACCATCACATAGGAGTTGCCCCACTGATGGACAACTGCAATCCATCCTGAAAATCCCGACAACACAGAATCTTATATTACATTTTGGATTCACATCTATATTCAAAAATATTTCATTTTCATCAGTTCAATATAATTGACCCATTATCTTAAGTGTGCTTTGACTTTTACCACCCTGTGCAATTGAGTTTAACACCCTTGCATTGCACTATGAGTCCATATTGCACTCAAGTATTGACGTGGATGTATTTGCTCTAATGACACATCATTCAGCAAAGAATTCAACGAGTCTTGAACTTGTGAAAAATGCAGTCTTTTTGCTTAAAGATACACTGAGCTGAAACAATCAAGCTGGCAGAGTCCATACAACTGAAGTGCATCGTTTCCACACTAAATATTCCTACAAGGACAAAATCGTGAACATTTTAAGTTGCTGACCCTATTCTTAATTATTAAAAAGTTGGATGAAAAATGTCAACCTATTTATTGGGTGAGGACACAGCATAGGTTACCGTATGTGAAGGGTAGAACATACAAAAAGCACGTACAAGTCAACTGCAAAGTTAATCAAAGTGAACTTTGATTTACCTGCAAAAGCCCGAGCCTCATCAGTTGGAACGGCCCGGAGGTGACGCAGATCGCTCTTGTTGCCCACAAGCATGATCACGATGTTGCTGTCAGCGTGATCTCTCAGCTCCTTCAGCCAGCGCTCCACATTCTCGTAAGTTAGATGCTTGGCAATGTCATAGACCAGGAGAGCGCCCACTGCACCGCGGTAGTACCTGCAGTGTCCATTTAGAATCAATTTTCATCAGAGTCAATTCATCCTTAAAAAGCTAGTGATTTACAGCCATTTGGTAATCGGAGTTCAGCAAGTCAGCTTTTGTCATTGGCAATGCAACTGATTGGAAATCATTTGTGAAACAGAGTTATTGCTGAGGCTTAGTTGAGATCAAGTATAGGAAGGGAGAAAAGGAGAACATGCACATCAAGATTTCCCACCTTGAGATTACTGCCTTGAAACTGTTCCAGCCACATACTATATATAATACACTCGCGTCTTAAAAGTTAATTCATATCTAGGAGTACTCTGTACAACAAACCTGTGGCCAATTGGCATTATAGTGATCCCTCGCTACTTCGCAGTTCGTTTATCGCGGCATCACTGCATCGTGGATTTTTTACAGCCCAAAAAAAAAGTTGTTATAACAAGAGTTCTAAAAACAGATTTCCAGTGTTGTACTTTGTTATACTAAAAGACTTCTGAAAACATATTTACAGTATTGTACCTTGTTGTAAAAAGTTGTTATAATAATAAAAGAGTCCTAAAATCAAATTTACAGTATGTATACTTTAGCTACATCTACATATACAGCTACAAAATGCGCATAGTGCTGCTATGGTAACTTGTGACCACTAGAGGCCCCTGTTTAACCAAGGTTAACAACAGAACGTCACATCTACATGTTACAGACACGTATAATATTTTCAATATTTATACAATATTTTCTGTATGTTCTTTATACTGTTAATGTATTATTTACATGTTTGAAACTATTATTTAATGTTCTAATAACATATGCACTTAAATGGTTTCATATACATTTGACACAAAAAATGTACAGCTGAGAGGGTAACCCTACTTTGCGGATTTCACTTATCACGGGGTGGTTTTGGAACCAATTATCCGTGATAAACGAGGGATTACTGTACTACACTTGTGCATATTTGATGTGCTTGCATGATAAAATGCAAGCTATTGTGGTTTGAGGTCTGAATATTGGCTTGGTCAGACTAAAAAATGTATTCTATCCTCTGTTGGAAGTCCTTTGTTGTTTGGGCAGTGGGTTGTGGGTTAATAGATAACTACAAGGGTGAAATTGGGTTGCAGCTTTAACTCTTTTGACTCAAATGTTCTTAGTGGTCTACAGGAAAAAAACAAATTTGCCTCACTATTCCATTACTTGAGGAGAGTATATGTCACGAGTATATGTCGCAATTATTTGCACGTTTGATTTGCACAAAGCAAAGCATGAAAAGAAACACAGAGGTCCCTAACTGAACGTTAAAGCATGACAGCTGAGCCAGTATGTTTCAGTTGCAAGGTGGAACCACAATTTCAACAAGCCTGATTCAGATCTTTTTTTTTTTTTTTTTTTAGATAAGAAACAAACATCAGTAATTGACTGATTATAGCTCTTAAAGGAACCATAATGTTTTGGGCAAATAGGAATGTTTCCATAACCAATCTGAATTTTGTGCACCATACCAGGCTCATACCAGGTGGCTTTCCCAGTTCTCGTTGCTTCCTTTTGTCAGTACTCACGCTGAAGTGATGGCACGATAGCGCTCCTGGCCAGCTGTATCCCAGATCTGGGCCTTCACTGTTTTTCCATCCACCTGAATGCTGCGCGTGGCGAATTCGACTCCAATGGTGCTCTTACTTTCCAGGTTGAACTCATTGCGAGTGAAACGTGATAGCAGGTTACTCTTTCCCACACCAGAGTCACCAATAAGGACCACTACAATTCAGAAAATATATATTAATGTTCCATCCACGCATCCATTGTAAAAAGTTGGGATGTCCCGATTTGATATTCTGTATCGGTATTGGCTTTTGATCCAGCTCTTTTGTAAGTATCGGACAGAATTGGATCATGTTTCATGTGTTTTTGCAGCGTCTACATGCTTTACGGTATCCGTAAATCATATGAATCTGCAGTTTAAGTTGAATTTTGCTACACCTGTTAAAAACAGCCCAATTTGGGTTAAACATTCCTGGGTTGTTTTGCACAAGAAAACCCAAACAATTGACCGAACTTCCTGGGTCGGTTCAATTTGAACCAAGCAATTTTAAGGCTTAAGATCCAAAAGATTAAAATATATTTAGTTCTTTTTATATGACCTGACTGACAGTTTAGGTATGTTAAAAACAGCTAAACACGATTGTTCAATGTGTTGTAAGTGTAGGAAAAACACGTAAGAAATCCCTTTAAAGCATATATGATACCTTCCACACCTCCTTAAGGTTGAAGTAAAATTAAAAAAATGTGTGTGTGGGGGGGGGGGGGGGGGATCAGTATCGAATTGGTATTGGAAAGAGCATGTCTTAAAAAAATCGGATCGGAAGCCAAAAAATCTTGATGATTGGGACATCACTAGAAAAAGCATAGCAGGTACGGACGGGTACACCTGAAATCTAATGTAACCTAATCCAAGAGCTCTGTCAAAGATTAAGCCTTTATGAACATTTGAAGACTCAGTTATGGCAGAGAAGTACACAAACTACGCAGTGGCAATTTTACTACATCAACTCTTGTAGCTGAAGATTACAACATTTATAGTAATAACTTTGAAATATAGAAACAAAATGATACCGTAACATGAGACCCCACTTGGTAATAGCCAGTTCTTGAAATTTAATATCTGAATAAACATATAGCTATCTGGCAAATTGGTAATAATCAAACATTAGTTTTCTTCAGAATTGACTTTAGATCAACTACAGTACTATATACTATAGTACTAAATTTCATGAGATTGTGTAGATGGTCTTATGTGGAGCCAGCGAATGTAGTTTTATTTGTAAATAAAATAGATGCACTAAAATGAAAATACTAACCATCACCAGTCTTGGCTTACATTTGACACAAGGAACACGTTTATGACATTGCTCAACGTGGTTGATGAGGGTATAAAATTGTTTACGTGTCACGGATATAATGTCAATTTTAATTAATATGGGGTTTCTAAGCAATGTACATTACAAATGGAAAGACGTAATGTTTATACCCGCTATCCAGCCACAAAAAAAACGCAACATAGCCCAATTATACTTGATTAGTTTTTGCCTTTGTTATACATTTGGTTAATTCGCAAGATGCTCAAAAATGTTAATAAAAAAAATCCCTTCCTTGCGTTTTCATGACCTACTTGAAATCAAGGTAAATGCCGTACCAAACTGTTCCGTGTTTAAAGTACGATACGTATACGATGGGTTTAACCTACACGTTAAATATTTGCTTTCGATATTATTGGTATCAGCAAATAAAGCGTGTGGACTGGCTCCTCGTGGCAATCCCATGAAGATAATGTGACTGATAACGGTAAACGTTAGGCGTGTCCGCTAGTCCGCACCCAACACTGTCAAAAGGCCTGGCTCCTTATAGTCACAAATCGCTTTTCAAACTTTTCTTTTTCTTTTTACGACAGTTATATTTGGGAAATGACGCGTTCGTTTCGTGTAAATTAAGTAAACTTGCTGACATTGTCCGAGAAGCTCGACGAAAAGCAATCACAAGCACAAAGGTAGTGGCGGCTAAGTTTAGCTTGACAGCTAACATAAGCAAGGGGCAAGATAATGACAATAAAGTAATTTTACCTTTGAACAAATAATCATATTCGTCATCTCTGGTGCCCATACTGAGCAATAGTTAGTCCAAGATCGAGCTCGTTTTAAGTAAAAGAAACGATCTAGTTTGATTTACTCCCCCCAATGGGAATCTGTTTGGAAGCCCTACTTCCGTAATTTCTTCTTCTTTTGCATGTTCGCACACCAAGAGCTCTCTTGCGCCTAGCGGGCAAAAACAGGAACTGACGATGTGTCGTTACCGCGGGCAGTACTTCTTACTGGCAATGTGCATTGTTTGAATGCATAGAGAAACATGTGTACGTTTTGCTGAGGAACATAACACTTCCATACGCAACTGTCATTGTTTTCAAATTCTTCCAACCCAAACGTGTGAAGTTTTGTGCTGATCTGCAAACGACATTAATGAATTGTATTTGAGACTCACAATGCCTTGTTCCTTCAAAAATCTCTTCAGCAAAATTTCTTAAAAATATAATATATTTATAAAATTTTAATATTTTTATATTTTAATCCATTATAAAATATATTAGACTCATCTTTAAGATGGGAGCTTAAGATCAGGGGATGCTTTGAGAATAATTGTCAATTTGTTTTGTATATGTGAAGCCCTTTGAGACTGCTTGTGATTTAGGGCTATCTAAATAAACTTGACTTGACTTAATTGTTAGATCAGGGACTAGTTGTTTTTGAAACCATAGCATATGATAGCATCCAGGTTAGTGCTGCCCGACTGAGCTTTGATCATAAAGTAATGAACCCTGGAACCGAATGGTTGTTTGACAATTAGAAGACCTTATGATTTAGTGGTGCTCAGCAGCAGAGTGGCGCAGCGGGAGCGTGCTGGGCCCATAACCCAGAGGTCGATGGATCGAAACCATCCTCTGCTATTTGGAATATGTGGCCTTTGCCAAGCTTTGGACCTTCCTTAAGTCATGCTTTTGAGAAGAAATGCTGTGCGGATAATATTTTCCACACGTTGGTTGTGCTGCGTGGAGGTTGACCCATACTTCGCGCTTCGTTTATTGCGGCTTCACTACATCGTGGAGTTTTTTTCCAAATTAAAAAACATTTAAAAGTCAAAATAAAACTTCTAAATTGAGGAAACGTGTTTAACCTTTCGGACGATGTAGTATTGCTCCAAATGTTCGTTTACATTCCTTTAGAAGTCAATTTTCACGTGTTAACACGATCGCGAATTAGCATCTTATCGCTAACTCGTTAGTCTGTTGGTGACCGCACTTAGCGAATTTCACTTATGGCGGGTGGTTTTTGGAACCAATTATCCACGATAAACAAGGGATTACTGTAAATGGGTACTCAAGGTTAGACTGAAAGGCAAAGATTGATATTTCGCAAAGACCTTTTCAGAGTCCTGATACTTTACTCAGCTGCACTAACAGGAGTTGGGCAAGAAGAAAACACCTGAATTGATGCATAAATGGCAGTGGTGGGATTTGAACCCACGCCTCAGGAGAGACTGGAGCCTAAATCCAGCGCCTTAGACCGCTCGGCCACACTACCGACGTTCGGGAGTTTCTACATTTGTTGACGATTCTATTAAGACAGGGGTCCCCAAACTTTCCTGTGAGGGCCACATAACTTTTCCCTTCTCTGATGGGGGGCCGGTGTCAGTTTGTAACAGAAAAAGTGTGACGATCGTAGGGGAGCTTAAAAAATTTATTGTTTTCCAGAAAGCCACACATAACCAAATAACGGTTATTTAATAACCCTTTCCAGGTTCTTTACAGAAAAAAAGTCAGGAAACAAATAATAACACTATTAATGAAATAAATAATAACTAAATAACCCTCTCTGAGTTCTTCACAGAAAAAACAGGAAATAAATAATAACTAAATAACTCTCTCTGGGTTCCTCACAGAAAAAAAAGCCATGGAACATTAACTTTCTGTTGTGCCATGCACAATCTTAACAGATAAAAGTTCAGCTCAGTTGTCAGAGCAGAATCTCTGACACATATGAGCAGTCTCTTAAAGTTCTTGTGTTCCTTCCTTATAATCCTTTTGTAGGTTCCAGTAGGCTTGTAGACACCGCTGTCTTTTTTGTTAAAGTTTGCTAGTGCGTCATAGTCTGGAGTAAAATTTGTTGTGGCAATTCTTAGGCGAGATCCGAGGTGTTGGTCCATTTACCTCGATCTGTGACGGGTTGATGTTGACGTTCATGTGGCTGAACGTCACGTCGCGTACGTCGAGACAAATTGGCCACTCTCTTTTAAACGCTCGGCACTGTGTCCACCTTGCTTTTCCTTGGGCGACTCATTTTAATGGAAGGATTCCAGGGGAAGGTTTGTGGGTGGCTTTAGCGCAAAACTGCATCTGAAAGCTCAGCGCAAGAATTACAAGAATGCTGTCGTCACAACCCACGCTCTAAATTCGGGACTGATACAAATAGAGCGCGAGTGCGCCATGTCCGTACTACTGAGTACGTACACGCACTTGTGAGTGTGCACCGAGCTTTCTGACACGGCTTCCGGTAGTAAAGCTCAGTGGCCTAGTGGTAGAGTGTCCGCCCTGAGACTGGAAGGTTGTGGGTTCAAACCCCGGCTGAGTCATACCAAAGACTATAAAAATGGGACCCATTGCCTCCCTGCTTGGCACTCAGCATTAAGGGTTGGAATTGGGGGGTTAGATCACCAAATGATTCCCGAGCGCGGCACCGCTGCTGCTCACTGCTCCCCTTTCCCCCAGGGGATGGATTAAGATCACACGGGGATGGGTTAAATGCAGAGGACAAATTTCACCACACCCAGATGTGTGTGTGACGATCATTGGGACTTTAAAAAAAAAAAAAAAAAAAAAATGCGCAGGCGAGCGCTTCCTCATCTACTGGGGAAACGCAGTCATTGCAGGCAAAATGACCAAAAAAAAAAAGTTTAATAATACAATTTGTTCAGGGTTGGCGGGCCGGATTAAACGGTCCCGTGGGCCGTATCCGGCCCGCGGGCCGTAGTTTGGTGACCACTGTATTAAGACGTGAAATTGGAGGATGGTTTCTTCACCAGCATCCAGGTTAGTGCTGCCCGACGGAGCTTTGTTCATAATGTAATGAAGCCTGTACACAACAGATGCGAAACAATATGAGCAGAGGCGTAGCCAGGAATTTTTCCAGTAGGGGCGCACGCCCACAGGAAAAAAGATCGAACATCACCCACGCCGTTCGCTGATCGCTAAAACAACATCCGGGTCCGGGAGGCAAACGGTGAATGGATAACATTGCGCACATAGAATAGCGCAAGCACATTCGCGCAAGACCGAAAGAAAAAAACGGCATGAAAATGAAGAATCGAAAAAGCTCGATTTTTTTCAACCGGGGCGCAGGGAGTCCTAACCGGGGCGCCGCCCCGGCTCGCCCCGGCTTGGCTACGCCTCTGAATATGAGTGACAATCAGAAGATTAAAACATAGCTAGTTTCCCCACACAGCACCCAAATTAGTGCTGTCCTACACCGCCTTGTTGATAATGTAACAAAGAAGAAACAACTCGCAGAAGGCCTGGCGATCATCGACAAGAGCCAGCTACCCGGAACGCACAAATTGTGGTGCTACAACTTCACATTGTACCAAAGGGTCATGTGGCCACTGAAGATGAGCAACATTCCATCCTTAACAGCGAACGGGGTGGACATACTAAGCCAACTCCTACATTCGGAAATGGCTCGGTTTACCGAAAGGCTTCTCTGACACGGGCTTGTCCGGGGCAACCGCGCTGCAACTGCCGATCCAGTCCATAACCTTGGGCTACAAGCAGGAGAAGGTCAGGTTCGTTCTTGAGTTAAAATAATCCTCAGATCCTACTGTGAGAATTGCACTTGTGGTGCTATCGGCAGGCTTCAACATCAGGAAATAATTGGCAAGGTGCAAGAAAGGAGAGTGGGGCTTGGCTGGGAAGAGCCTCCACGACTCTGGTCCAAGGCCACAAAGAGGGAACAAAAAGCTTGGTTGTGGAAGAGGTTTCAAGATCAAAGCAGGAGCAGTCCACCATCAAGGCCGTGTCACAGGGTCGCCAAAGGAGATGGACCACTTGGGAAGGGGAGACCTCTCAGCTGGGCTTACCTGTGGAAGATGCCGCAAGCCAGACAGCTTTCTGATCAGGGCAACTTAGCCACAGAAAGCTCCGCCAGTGATTTGGCAAGGAAGGGAGCTGTCCCTTGTGCAGCGCACCTAACGCAAGCCTACAGCACCTACTGTCAGGCTGCAAAAGAGCCCTGACACAGGCACGCTATAGATGGCGCCAGTCCTGACGAAGCTGGCCGAAGTTCTCGAGACCAGCAGAAAAGAGTTCCAACAACCAGTCTGCACCCAAACAGCTCCCTGTTAGGTTTGTGAGGAAAGCGGAGAGAAGCGGAGACACCAGCCCTCATGTTCCACTTCCAGGCAAGGGACTGGAACATGAGGGCTGGTGTCTCCGCTGCACAGCTGAACTTTCCCCGTGAAATCACCACAACTCCACGTCAATTACGTTTCACATGGAATATGTGTGCCTTCTTTCACCGGTCTCCTCATGAGAGACTGAAGCCTTAATTCAGTGCTTTAAACCGCTCGGCCACACTACCTACCTAGAATCCTCAACTTCAATTTAAAATGCAGAAGCCATAGTAATATAAACACCAAGGATCAGGAACAACAATTTTTTTCAAACTTCGTTGAACTTAAGGGTGGGTCGTTGCCCGTACAAATAGACTTCTCACCTCATCTGCATCCGGGCCAAATGCTCGGTAAGAAGCATCTCGAAGATCTGGAGTGGCCTTGTCAGTCTTGAGACTTCAACCCCAGAGAAAATCGGTGGAGGGAAATGAAAGCCTGTGTTGCACAGCGACAGCCCCAAAAGTCTTGAAGAATGGAGGAATGGCCCAAAATACCACATACCCTGTGTGCAAACCTATAAACAACGATTGACCTCTGTCATTGCTCAAAAAGTTCATTTGACAAAGTCTTGAATTGAACTTGTATTATTGACCAAATACCGTAATTTTCGGACTATAAGTCGCGTTTTTTTTCATAGTTTGGGTGGGGGGGCGACTTATACTCAGGAGCGACTTATATGTGTTTTTTTTCAAAAATTTTCCCAAAAAAAAAAAATGAAACCGCGATAAACGAACCGCAATGTAGCAAGGGATTACTGTAATTTGAATTTCAAGTGACGTCAGCAGCGCGACGTCGCGGTCAGCAGCGCGACGTCGCGGTCAGCAGCGCGCGGTCAGCAGCGCGACGTCAGCAGCGCGACGTCAGCAGCGCGACGCGGCGTTGTTTACATAAAGGACAAAGATTGACTCGACGGAGCTCTCTTTCACTTCCGTGGATTGAAGTCGGGGGCCGGCGCTCGGCCGGGTGGCTGTCCGGGGACGGTGGATGGGGCTCGGTCATGGCTTTTACGCACGCCCGATCCTATTCTATGGAGCTCTCTTCCATTTCCGTGGCTGGAAGTCCACGCCGCCACACGCCTGGAAGTTTGTTTTGTTAATAAAGAGCCGTTTACCAAACCCACGTCTTTCCTTGAACTTTGTTAACGCTACAATATAGTTATATAGTAGATCTGTGGAATAACGACGAGGCTGACGTCAGGGCGCACGCACGCGCGGCGTTGTTGACAAAGGACGAGGAATTTGATTGATGGATTTAATGATTTAGAGTGCACAGATGGTTTGATAACATTATTGCTTATATAATAGTTATTTGATATATAATTTATATATCGTTATATGGGCCTGTGGAATATTTTGAAGTGCAGGAGCCGTCAGCGGCGCGCACGCATTGTTGACAAAGGACGATTGATGGATTTAATGAATTGGAGTGACACAGATGGTTTTATTAACGTGTTATTTATGTAATAGTTTTTTTAATAACTCTGAATTTTACGTCAGGGCCGTTCTCAGCTCTTAGTTTGTGTTTATGTCTCGCAGACTTCTCTCTCCCCAGCCACTTCGTCGAGTTCATCCCGGGGGATCCCAAGGCGTTCCCAGGCCAGCTGAGAGACATAGTCTCTCCAGCGCATCCTGGGTCATCCACAGGGTCTCCTGCCGGTAGGACATGCCCGGAACACCTCCCCAGGGAGGCGTCCAGGAGGTATCCAGGTGAGATGCCCGAGCCACCTCATCTGGCTCCTCTCAATGGGGAGGAGCAGTGGCTCTACTCCGAGTCTTGCCTGATTGAGAGCTTTGCCTTTTGGCTCAGCTCTCTCTTCACCACGACGGACCGGTACAGAGTCCGCATTACAGCCGACGCTGCACCGATCTACCTGTCGATCTCACACTCCATCCTGCCCTCACTCGTGAACAAGACCCCAAGATACTTGAACTCCTCCACTTGGGGCAGGATCCCCGATACAAAGAGGGCATTCTACCCTTTTCCGACTGAGGACCATGGACTCGGATTTGGAGGTGCTGATGCTCATCCCGACCGCTTCACACTCGGCTGCGAACCGCTCCAGTGAGAGCTGGAGATCACGGCTTGAAGAAGCCAACAGCACCACGTCGTATGCAAAAAGCAGAGATGCAATGCTGAGGTCCCCAAACCGGACACTCTCAACACCTCGGCTGCGCCTAGAAATTCTGTCCATAAAAGTTATGAACAGAATTGGTGACAAAGGGCAGCCTTGGCGGAGTCCAACCCTCACTGGGAATGAATCCGACTTACTGCCAGAAATGCGGACCAAGCTCTGGCATCGATGATACAGGGACTGAACCGCCCTTATCACTTGGTTCGGCATCCCGTACTCCCGAAGCACCCTCCACAGAACTTCCCAAGGGACACTGTCGAACGCCTTCTCCAAGTCCACAAAACACATGTGGACTGGTTGAGCTAATCCCATGCACCCTCGATGATCCTGCCGAGGGTATAGAGCTGTTCCACGGCCAGGACGAAAACCACACTGCTCCTCCTGAATCCGAGATTCGACCTCCCAATGCACCCTCCTTTCCAGCACCCCTGAATAGACTTTACCAGGGAGGCTGAGGAGTGTGATTCCTCTGTAGTTGGAACACAGCCTCCGGTCCCCCTTCTTGAAGAGGGGAACCACCACCCCAGTCTGCCAATCCAGAGGCATCGTCCCTGATGTCCATGCTGTAGAGGCATATCAGCCATGACAGCCCCACAACATCCAGAGCCTATAAAAAAACTCCGATCTCATCCACCCCTGGGGCCTTGCACCCGAGGAGTTTTTTAACTACCTCATTGACTTCGACCCCAGAGATTGGAGAGTCCACCTCAGAGTCTCCAGGCCCTGCTTCCACAATGGAAGGCATGTCGGTGGAATTGAGGAGGTCTTCGAAGTATTCTGCCCACCGACTCGCGACGTCCCGAGTCAAGGTCAGCAGCACGCCAGCTCCACTGTAAACAGTGTTGAGAGTGCACTGCTTCCCCCGCCTGAGACGTCGGATAGTGGACCAGAATTTCCTCGAAGCCGTCCGGAAGTCATTCTCCATGGCCTCGCCAAACTCCTCCCACGCCCGGGTTTTTGCCTCAGCAACCGCCGAAGCCGCGTTCCGCTTGGCCATCCCGTACCTGTAGGCTGCCTCTGGAGTCCCACAGGCAAAAATGGCCCGATAGGACTCCTTCTTCAGCTTGACGTCATCCCTTACCACCTGTGTCCACCAGCGGGTTCGGGGGTTGCCGCCACGACAGGCACCGACCACCTTACGGCCACAGCTCTGGTCGGCTGCCTCAACAATGGAGGCACGGAACATGGTCCACTCGAACTCAATGACCCCCGCCTCCACCGGGACGTGGGAAAAGCTCTGCCGGAGGTGGGAGTTGAAGCTCTTCCTGACAGGGGATTCTGCCAGACATTCCCAGCAGACCCTCACAGTACATTTGGGTCTGCAAGGTCGAACCGGCATCTTCCCCCACTATCGAAGCCAACCCACCACCAGGTGGTGATCAGTTGACAGCTCCGCACCTCTCTTCACCCGAGTGTCCAAAACATGCGGCCGCAAATCCGATGACACGACTACAAAGTCGATCTTCGAACTGCGGCCTAGGGTGTCTTGGTGCCAAGTGCACACATGGACACCCTTATGTTTGAACATGGTGTTCAGTATGGACAATCCGTGTCGAGCACAGAAGTGTCTAGTAGGGTCACCCATGGCAAAAGGGTCCTAGGTGAGGGGCCAGATAAAGCACGGCTCACAAAAACCCCTAATGATGAGAAACAAAATTGGATTTGGTTTTCCCTCGCCCGGACGCGGATCACTGGGGAACCCCTCAATCCGTATTTGAGACTCACAATGGCTTGCTCCTTCAAAAATCTCTTCAGAAAAATTTTACAGTGAACTCAATCTTAAAAATATAATATATTTATAAAAATTTTATATTTTAATATTTTAATCCATTATAGAATATATTAGACTCATCTTTAAGATGGGAGCTTAAGATCAGGGGATGCTTTGAGAATAATTGTCAATTTGTTTTGTATGTGTGAAGCCCTTTGAGACTGCTTGTGATTTAGGGCTATATAAATAAACTTGACTTGACTTAATTGTTAGATCAGGGACTAGTTGTTTTTGAAACCATAGCATGATAGCATCCAGGTTAGTGCTGCCCGACTGAGCTTTGAAGCCTGGAACCGAATACTTGTTTGCCAATTGGAGGACATCATGAATGACCCGTGCTACGCAGCAGAGTGGCGCAGCGGGAGCGTGCTGGGCCCATAACCCAGAGGTCGATGGATCGAAACCATCCTCTGCTATTCGGAACTTTTGGCGTTTGCAAAGCTTTGGACCTTCTTTTAAGTCATGCTTTTGAGAAGAAATGCTGTGCGGATAATATTTTCCACACGTTGGCTGTGCTGCGTGGAGGTTGACCCATCCTCAATGCTTACAGATTGCGAGGCATGTATGTGCCTTCTTTCACCATTCTCAGTCCAAATACACAATGTCGTTACCTATTACAGTGATCCCTCGCTACTTCGCATTTCGTTTATCGCGGCTTCACTACGTCGCGGAGTTTTTTTCCAAATTAAAAAATCGTTTAAAAGTCAAAATAAAACTTCTAAATTGAGGAAACATGTCTAACCTTTAGGACAATGTAGTAATGCTCTAAATGTTTGTTTACATTCCTTTAGAAGTCCGTTTTCGCGTGTTAACACGATCGCGAATTAGCATCTTAACTCGTTAGCCTGCCCAGTACTTCTTGTTGGTAACTGTACTTAGCGAATTTCACTTATCGCGGGTGGTTTTTGGAACCAATTATCCGCGATAAACGAGGGATTACTATAAATGGGTACTCCAGGTTAGAATGAAAGGCCAAGATTGATATTTCGCAAAGACCTTTGAAGGGTTCTTATACTTTACGCAGCTGCATTGACAGGAGTTGGGCAAGAAGAACACACCTAAATTGATGCATAAGTGGCGGTGGTGGGACTTGAACCCACGCCTCAGGAGAGACTGGAACCTAAAACTAGCGCCTTAGACCGCTCGGCCACACTACCGACCTTATGACAATTCCACATTGACATTTGTTGACAATTCTGTTAAAACGTGAACTCGAAGGATAAATAGTTGGTGTCTTCACCAGCATCCAGGTTAGTGCTGCCCGACTGAGCTTTTTTCATAATGTAATGAAGCCTGTACACAACACATGCGAAACAATATGAGTGACAATCAGAATCAAAATGATATTAAAACTTTGAAATCGGAGGATACATAGAACTCTCTCCCCCCTTCTGCGTAGCGGCCTGTACTTTTGCGCTATATTCTGACTGTCTGCTGTATGCACACTTGCTCCATTTTTGCTCCTCTGATTTATTATGTTATTTGTTTATTTATTATTTATTCATCACTCTTATTTATTCATTTATTGTGCCTTCTTGTTTTTATTTTTCGTGTTGTTTACTTGTATGTATATTGTGACCTATGTCTTGTCACCGTGGGATAGTGGGAACGTAATTTTGATTTCTTTGTGTGTCTTGGCATGTGAAGAAATTGACAATAAAGCAGACTTTGACTTTGACTTTGTTTTTGTTTGTCAAATACGGACTTTTTTTTTATTCTCTGAAATGCTCTGAGTAGAATTGTGTTCTTTTCTCAGTAGCTCAAAGCAGAAGGCAAAGGGTAGTGTGGGGCGATAGAAACCGCAGCTGCTTTCTTAAAAGGACACTGTAAAAAACAGCAGCAATAGCAGCTGCATAAAAAGAAAAGCCAGCACAGGTCACCCACACCAGAACATCCTGAAGATCAGAGGCACAGCTGTCACTATGAAGACACTTGGCCCTTTCGTACTCCTCACGCTGTTCTGTATGGCCACAGGTTAGTTGCACTTCTGTTCTCAACAAAACTAATTTAGCTGTGAGTGAAATTATTTCAAGTGTGCATTTGGTTGCAGGCATGGTCAGCCTGGGGGTCATGATTAAGCATGGGTGTTGTTCAAAGAGTTTACGCGTGCTAATCCCTAAAGACAGAGTGAAACACGTGGCGACGACGCCAGATGGTTGCCACCGCAAAGAGATTGTGTAAGTATCAGACATTTTTGGAAAGTGGGTTGTTCAATTCCACGTTGTCTGTCACGTTCCCACGTCACCTGACTTCCAGCCGAGCCCGACTCATGTAATTGCTAGCACCTGCTACAGCTCGTTAGGCTCCCCATTTAACCTCTCTGTGTTCTGCCAGTAGTTGTCAGTTCGTCTGATTACCCTGCACGTGATACTGCTGCCTTTTTGTCCCCGGACCAAACTTTGTAGCCAACTGCTTCCTTGAACTTCGACCACGCTCCAGATCGCCGCCTGTCCTGACTACTTGCTTGACCTTCGACCACGCTCCAGATCGCCGCCTGCCCTGACTACTTGCTCGTTCTTCGACCGCGCTCCAGATCGCCGCCTGCCCTGACTACTTGCTCGTTCTTCGACCACGCTCCAGATCGCCGCCTGCCCTGGCTACTTGCTCGTTCTTCGACCACGCTCCAGATCGCCGCCTGCCCTGACTACTTGCTTAGCCACGCCAGCCAGACCGCAGGTCCAGCGTTCTACGTCCCCGTTTTCCCTCTCACCAATAAAGGATCGTGCTGCACTTGGTTCCCTGTCTTTGTTGCCTGACAGAACGAACTGACCAGAAATGCAACCAGCGCACGATTCCCTAGACATGGCCCGCTTGACCCACACGGAGTGGGAGCTCGGCAAGACCACAGAGGAGATGGCGGCGTTAACTAGGGTCGTCCAGCAGCAGCAACAGCAGCTCCAGCTGCAGCAACAGCAACTGCAGCAGCAGCAACAGCAACTGCAGCAGCAGCAACAGCAACTGCAGCAGCACCATCAGCTCCACCAGGAACTGGTAGAGGCTCTCAGGGACCACAGACTTGGCTCCTCTGGCTGCTGCAGATCGGTTTGCGCCAACTCTGTCCACGTCCGTGCCGCTCAGCCCCGCCGATCAGCCCACCGTTATGTCCACGCCCCGTCCTGCCTCGGCACCCGGGCAGTACGTGGACGTCCCTGAGCCCAGACTCCGCAACCTCGCGAGGTTCGACGGTGACCCCAAGTACGTCCGGGCCTTTCTGACGAACTGCCGCGTCTTGTTCGACCTCCAGCCCGTCACATTTGCCACGGAACCAGCCAAGGTGGGTTTCGTGCTCACTCACCTGACGGGCGAGGCATGGCTGTGGGGAACGGCAGAATACGAGCGGCAGGGACCCGCCTGTTCGTCGTTTGACGCCTTCGCCGCTGAGATCCTGCGCGTGTTTGACTTGGGCTCCGCCTCGGAGGACGCCTCCACAGAGCTCCTCACGCTGCGCCAAGGCAGCAGGTCCGTCGCCCAGTACGCCATCCGGTTCCAGACGGTGGCGCGTCGTAGCGACTGGAACACCCCGGCTCTCGTCGGTGCCTTCATCCACGGACTCGCGGAATATATCAAGGACGAGTTGGTGTCCTGCGAGCGCCCACAGACCCTTGAAGTGGCCATGGACCTGGCAGTACGGGTGGACCGGCGGATCCAGTCGAGGCGACGCGAGGAGAGGAGATTGTCTCCGCCCCCCCGTCGCCGTGACATCAGCCCGACACCTCGGGTGTCAGGGAGAGCACCGGTTTTTTCACCTGACCTGTCGTCCGCCAGGGACCCTGTCCACGTAAGCCAGCGCGCCTTTACTGCTCCTCACACCCAGCCCAGCTGGTCAGAACCGATGGCGATCGGACGCACCTCTCTCTCTGTGAGGAAACGCAGTCAGCGCATCAGAGAGGGGCTTTGCCTGTACTGCGGGGGTGAGGGTCACTGGGTGGCCTCTTGCCCGACGAGACCTAAGGACACCCGCCAAGCAGGGATCCGTGTGGGGTCGGTTTTCTTGCCCCCCACTACCTGTCGCGAGTCCCTGTCCCAGAACCACTACTCGACTCCAGCCCGCGCCCTTGCCTCTCGGCCCTCTGCTTCTCCAATCCGTGGGCAGCGGCCGCGGGTCCGGTCTCGCCGTCGGCCGCAGCGGATGGCCCGGGCCCTTACTCCGCTGCCGTTGCGACGTCCGCAGCCGGATTCTGCTCCAGTGGGCGGGGTATTAGGGTCTGACCGGCTTCCTGCTCGGAGTCGTCCGGTAGGGACCCGTCCGGTTCCAGCGCCGGCCCCCTGGTCGGCGTCTCCCGATGCCGCTGCTGGGAAGGTGGACTGGGCGGTAGTGCCGCCTGATGACGGGGCTTGGTCGACATGTTCTGATTCGGACTATTGACTGCCGCACGTCTTGGGTTCCCCCCCTCCCGCCCGGTCTCCTGCTCCGTCTTGGTTCTGTTTTTGGGACGTCGGGGGCCGTCCCTTGGGGGGGGGGTTCTGTCACGTTCCCACGTCACCTGACTTCCAGCCGAGCCCGACTCATGTAATTGCTAGCACCTGCTACAGCTCGTTAGGCTCCCGATTTAACCTCTCTGTGTTCTGCCAGTAGTTGTCAGTTCGTCTGATTACCCTGCACGTGATACTGCTGCCTTTTTGTCCCCGGACCAAACTTTGTAGCCAACTGCTTCCTTGAACTTCGACCACGCTCCAGATCGCCGCCTGTCCTGACTACTTGCTTGACCTTCGACCACGCTCCAGATCGCCGCCTGCCCTGACTACTTGCTCGTTCTTCGACCGCGCTCCAGATCGCCGCCTGCCCTGACTACTTGCTTAGCCACGCCAGCCAGACCGCAGGTCCAGCGTTCTACGTCCCCGTTTTCCCTCTCACCAATAAAGGATCGTGCTGCACTTGGTTCCCTGTCTTTGTTGCCTGACATTGTCTATATGAACATATTGACAAAATGGAAAGTATAGTTACACCATATCGACAGCCACGTAGCATATTGGCCTCATTTTGATATTTTGAGAAAAGAAGAAAAAATACAATTTTTAGATCACACATTGGGCAATTTTATTGGGTCATTTTGCTTACTTGTTCAACCACCTGACTGAATTTTTCGATAAATTCAAATTTCAATGTGTGTTCTAGGAATGGATCCTAAAAATTGTTGGTATCGAGAGCATAAACGAAAAATCTTGTACAAGTACAATAATTCACGATTGGCAAACTATTCAAAACATTGTGTTTGATGATATACATAACTAGCAAGATTACAAGATTAGATTTCACAATTGCATGTGGAGTATATAAGGATGCTTGCATGAAATAATGAGCCTATTTGGTGTTTCAGAGTCACAACGGTGTGTGACAGAACACTTTGCCTCGAAGGCAGTTGGGATTGGGCAGAAGAACTGCTGAGACACTTTGAGACGGTTTCTGCTAACAAGACATCTGTACCTGCCCCTTTCAATCAGACCAGCTGTGAAAAGTATATTCAACTGACATGAGGAGAAAGTTCCTTTATCTATTTTACTATAGATTTGTTCCTTTTACATTTGTCTTCTTTTTTTTTTAGATAGCTTTTTTTCTTTGATAGTGATACCACAAATGTAAGTGATATTGAAAAAAGATTTATCCATCCATCCATCAATGTTCCCTCTAAGCTGCGCGCGTGCGCAATCGCGCACTGCCCGCACATTCTCAGCGCACAAGAAAATCTATCCAGCGCATAAACAACATCCCACATCCCCCCCCCCCCCCCCCCCCGAAGCAAACACGCAGCGTTTGACGTGCCCCCCCCCGGAAGCGAAGCGAACACGCAGCGTTTGACGTCCCATTAAGTTAAATGCTCGGGTAAAGAAATGAGTTTTAAGTTTTGTTTTGAAAATATCTAGCGAGCTGGCCTCCCTGATATCTATGGGCAGTGTGTTTGAGTATTTTAACATTCAGTTACGTACTCACTCGGTTGTCTTTGCGCGCCTTCAGCAGTTTAACAGTTCGTGACTGACTACAGTGCTTACGAAGTAAGTGTCGGGTTGCGGCAGAAACAGACAGCACGCATACAATTACGGAGTTTTCGAAGTTACAAAGGTTGGGAGAAAAAAATACATGTTTTGTTCCGCATTTCATACATGACATTTATTATACCTCTCAATCTACCTAATTATATAGAACAGAACAGAATCTACCCACTGGACGTACGGTTGCAGTTTGGTAGGTTGCAGTTTATACCTAACTACTACTACTAGGCCTTTTCATTCCTTTCGGAACATAGGCCATCGATGAAGAGTTTCCACCCTCGTCTGTCTTGTGCCATTTTCTCCAGCTGTTTCCACGTCAGTCCCATCTTCTTGACGTCCAGCTCTGTGCTCCTTCTCCAGGTGTTTTTGGGTCTCCCTCTGCTTCTTTTGCCTTGTGGGTTCCATGTTAACGCCTGTTTGGTTATAGCCATGTTGTTTTTTCTCAGGGTATGTCCTATCCAGCTCCACTTCCTCCTCAAAACCTGTATCTCTATTGTTTCTTGTTTGGTGCAGTCCCATAGGCTGGTGTTGCTGATGCGGTTGGGCCAGAAGATCCTGAGGATGCGTCTTAGGCAATGGTTTGTGAAGGTTTGCAGTTTAGCGGTGGTGTATTTTGTGGTCCTCCATGTTTCTGATCCGTATAGCAGCACTGTTTTGACGTTGGAGTTGAAGATTTTGAGTTTAGTATTGAGTGAAATGGTTTTGTTTTTCCAGATCTTATCTAATATGTTGAATGCTGTTCTTGCTTTCCCTAGTCTTGATTTCACATCTTCCTCCGTTCCACCGTCCACTGCCATTACACTTCCTAGGTATGTGAATTTGTGTACCTCTTCCAGTGGGCAGCCCCTGAGGTTGATGGGGTTTGTGTTTTTGCTGTTTACTCGCATTACTTTGGTTTTTACTCCGTTTATTTTTAGTCCCAGTCCTGCTGCTGTTCTTTCAAGTAGTTGAGTTTTCTCCTGCATCTGTTGGTGGCTGTGTGAGAGTAGGGCAATATCGTCAGCAAAGTCCAGGTCTTCTAATTGCTCTGTCAAAGTCCATTGGATGCCTGTCTTTTTATTGTGGGTAGTTTGTTTCATGATCCAGTCAATGCATAGGAGGAATAGAAAGGGGGAAAGTAGACATCCCTGTTTCACCCCAGTGAGCACGGTGAATGTTTTCTGTGTTGGTCCCTGGTGCAGCACTTGACACTGCATGTCCTGATATAAGCTTTTGATGATATTGATGAACTTATGGGGTATTCCGTAATGTGCCATTAAGCTCCATAATAGCTTCCGGTCTACGCTGTCAAAGGCCTTTTCGAAGTCTATGAAATTTACGTAAGCCGGGGTGTTCCATTCTTTCGATTGTTCTATAATGATCCTAAGGGTAGCGATTTGGTCAATACATGATCTTCCATTTCTGAAACCAGATTGATTTTCTCTGAGCTCCTCATTAACCCCTTTCCGTAGTCTTTCTAAGATGATGCGGCTTAGCACTTTGCTTGGTGCTGATAGCATCATGATGCCTCTGTAGTTGTTGCAGTCTGTAATGTCTCCTTTTTTGGGGATGACAGCAATAAGCCCATCTTTCCAGTCTGCTGGTATGTTTTCTCCCTCCTCCCATATTTTCCTGATGAGTGTGTGGAGCATAGTGGTTGTAGTTTCAACATCCGCCTGTAGGGCCTCTGCTGGGATTTCATCTGGCCCTGCGGCTTTGCCACGTCGGAGCATCATGATAGCCCTCTTTACCTCAGATCTTGTTGGGGGGGCGCAATTGATTTTGAGTTGGTGTGCTGCTGGTGGGATCTCTATTACTTGGTCGGGCGGTGGTTTATTCAACAGCTCGCTGAAATGCTCTGTCCACCTTTGTTGTTGTTCCTCCTTGGTGGTGAGGAGACGTCCCTCTTTATTCCGGATTTGGGTGTTGTTTTGTCTGAACTTCCCCGCTAGTTTCCTGGTGGTCATGTAGAGTTCCTTGAGATTGTTTTGTGCTGCTGCTTCCTGTGCGTCTTTAGCCAGTGCCTCGATGAAATTGTTCTTGTCCCGTTTGGCACTTTTCCTTACTTCCTTGTTTACTTCCTCGTAGTCCTTGTGGGCTGCGGCCTTTCTCGCTCGTGTCTTGCATTTGTTTAGTGTGTCCTTTTTGGCCCTCCTTTCTTCTATTTTTTTCCAGGTTTCTGTTGACAGCCAAGGTTTATGGTTTGTTGTCTTTTTCCCTAAAACTTCCAGACAGGTCTCCTTCCATACACTTTTCAGGCTGTTCCAGTACTCCTTCACTGGTTGTTCTTGCAGGGCTTGAAACCTGTTCTGAAGGGTGGTTTTATACAGATCAGTTGTTCCAATGTCCTGGAAAAGCTGGATGTTGTACTTTGTTCTGTTCCCAGCAGGGGTATTGCGGCGCTTTAGCTTGAGTTGGAGTTTTGCAGCCAGTAGGTGGTGGTCTGATCCAGCGTCTGCCCCCCTCTTTACTCTCACATCCAGGAGAGACCGTCTGAACTTCCGGTTGATGCATATGTGGTCAATCTGATTTTCGGTAGTAATAATAATAATAATAATTCATTAAATTTGTATAGCGCTTTTCAAAAACCCAAAGACGCTTACAGGGAACAAGGCAAAGACATACATGAGGGGAGGGGGACGGGGAAGAAACAATCGGATAAAATTAAGAAGAGGAAACCAGTTATGGGTAGGGGAGGTCATGAGCTTGGGAGAAGAGGTAAGTTTTTAGACGGGACTTAAATATGGGGAGTGTGGGTGAGTCACAGACAGACTGAGGAAGAGAGTTCCAGAGTCGGGGTGATGTGCAGGAGAAGGCTCTGTCACCGAAGGATTTTAGTTTAGATTTTGGGACTGTCAGACGTGAAGTATTGGAGGATCGGAGGGGACGGTTGGGGCAGTACGGGACAAGGAGGTCGGATAGGTAAGTGGGAGCCAGGTGGTGAAGGGCTTTGAAGGTGAGGAGGAGTATCTTGAAAATGATACGCTCCTTAATGGGGAGCCAGTGAAGAGAGTGGAGAACAGGAGTGATGTGTTCACGGGACCGGGTGTGGGTAAGGAGGCGGGCAGCAGAGTTTTGGACTAGTTGAAGTCTATGGAGTGAGTGAGCAGTAATTCCAGTGAGAAGGGAGTTGCAGTAGTCAAGCCGGGGTGAGATGAAGGCGTGGATGAGGGATTCAGCGGCAGGGAGAGAGAGGCAGTGCCGGATTTTGGCGACGCATCGGAGGTGGAAGTAGGAGGTCTTGACAACTGAGCTAACATGAGGGTGGAAGGACAGTGTGGGGTCAAAAATAACGCCAAGGTTGCGTGCCAGAGGGGAGGGAGTGATGTTTGAGGAGTCAATGGTGAGTGTGATGGATCCGGTTTTATTAAGGGAGGATTTAGTGCCTATGAGGAGGAGCTCTGTTTTGTCACTGTTGAGTTTGAGAAAGTTGTGAGTCAGCCATGTTTTTATTGTAGAGATGCAGGTTTCAAAGTGGGTGAGGGAAGGGTTACGGGTTGGAGTGGTACGTATATAGATCTGGGTGTCATCAGCGTAGCAGTGGAAGTCCAGATTGAGTTTGCGGATGACAGTACCAAGGGGAAAGAGGTAACAGATGAATAGGAGGGGGCCAAGAACTGAGCCTTGGGGGACCCCTTGTGTAACTGGGGAGAGGATGGATGTGTGACCGGAGAGAGAGATGAACTGGTTTCTGTTGGTGAGATAGGAGGTGAGCCAGTCGAGTGCAGTGCCCTCAACACCTAGTGTGGTCGGGAGATATCCAGGTGGCTTTATGAATGTGTTTATGGGGGAATATGGTGCCTCCTATGACCAGGTTGGTGTCAGCACATATGTCTGCAAATCTTTCCCCATTTTCGTTCATGGTGCCAAGCCCATGTTTTCCCATGGCCAGTTCGTATCCATTGTTGTTGTTTCCCACCTTGGCATTCATGTCGCCCATGAGTAAGGTTAGGTATTTTTCCTTCCTGGACTGGAGTAGATGTTGTAGTTGGTTATAGAAATTATCCTTCATTTCCTCCTCTGCACTGTTGGTAGGTGCATAGCACTGTATGATTTGAAGGTTGATTCTTTTATGGGTGGTTTGGAATCTTGCAGTGATAATTCTTGAGCTGATGGGCTCCCAACTGATGAGGGCCTGTTGTGCTTCTTTGGAGAGCATGAGTGCCACTCCTTCTGTGTGTGGTGCTGCTTCCTCTGCATGTCCAGAGTAGAGAATGCACTCACCACTGGCTAGTTTGACTTCACCTGTCTGGGTCCATCTGGTTTCGCACAGGCCAAGAATGGAAACCTTGTATCTTCTCATCTCTCCAGCAATGACTGTTGTTTTCCCTGCTGCGAACATGGTCCTGATGTTCCAGGTTGCTATGTTGGTCGGTTTCCTAGGGGATAGCAGATTCCACCGCACCCTCTCCAATTGGTTTTCAGCATGCGGCTTCATTTCCTCTTCAGCTTGTATGCTTGAAGAGTCTACATCTCCTAGGTTTTGGGGTTTCTTTTTCTTCATCAATGTTTCTGTAATCGTTTTTAAATCCACTACACGGGTGATTGGCCCATGAGCTTTACCATTGCCCTATTTGCCAGCTTGACCTGTTACCACCTCTCACAACGGGGATGTTAGGGTTGGATTTTGAGAGGTTGTAACCATTGTAAAACGAAATGTAAAAACGAAAAAAAAAAAAAAACGAATGTAAAACAAAATAAATGGACGACCGCTCCTCAGCTGTTAACTGTAAATTTGAACTGGAGATCACTTATTCTACAGGTGGGCACATGAAGCATCCCGGGATCACTGGCGCCCCCTGCCATAAGGCTGGAGAACCTTTTTCCGTTGCCTCCGTTGGGTCTCTTTTCAAAGCCGTTTTGTTCATCTGAAGAAACACGACGTTACAGACAGATGACAAAAAACACAAGATATTATATACACCAGCTTAACTACGGAAATTAATGAATACAGCCACAGTGTTTGAACTCTTAAACAGCGACATAAAGACAGAGAGCAGTTCAGTCTAACTGCATAGCCTGTCAGCACAGGCAGCGGTGTGATTACGCAATCCTCAGAGGAGGCAAGGCAGGAAGTTGCCTCCTCCGAGTGACTCGTCTTCGGTTTTAACATGACTATAAAAATTCTGCGATTTTGGTTCAAAATGATACAAAACTACTGAAATTAAAAGGGACATGACTTTATAATAAAAACAATTGAATTTGTTTTTTCCCCTTTTCATGATGGCAGGGGAGGCACCGCTGGGTAATACCTAAAGGGAGGGTAAAATGAACCAACATTGGCACTTATGAGACAAAGTATCTCAGTGCTACAATTTCCCGCTGAAAAAAAGCGATTTAACGGTATTTTAGAACACAGGTACACATACTGACGCCCACTTTTGTTTGTTCACTACCAGTGCAAATGTTAATGCGCAGCCTTGTGCATCATTTTTTTGTTTTGCATTTTGATTGATTTAATCCAGAAACCGTTCTCCTTATAGGGAACTCCCTTCACTGGTACCCTTAATGGTGGTCTCTAGGTGGGCAAATCCATCACCATCAGTGGATGGGTCCAACCTGGAGCTGACAGGTTAAACCCTCTCCTTATTTCAGTATCTGCATTTTCAGCGATAAAAACACAGTTGTACAACCAGCTACGTAAAAGCTTTGTCAACTGCTATGTTGTTGTTGCTTTTTAGGTTCCATGTGAATTTACAGTGCAGCTCTAATACAAATGCGGACATTGCGCTCCATTTCAACCCACGGTATGACAGTCTTCTTGGCTATGTTGTTGCCAATACCTTCCAGCATGGTCGTTGGGGTACAGAAGAAAGAAAGCAAAACTTTCCTTTACCCACTGGCTCTGCCTTCAACCTGCTCATCACAGTCACCAGCGATTCCTACCAGGTTAAAACCTTTTCGTCATAATTTCGGCAAATTTGTCCCTGCAGTACAAAGTAGTTTATAATTTCATATTTTTCGCCTCTAGATGAACATCAATGGCACTCACTTCATGGAGTATAAACATCGTATTTCATTTTTCCAAGTGAATACCATCGCAATTGATGGAAAAGTGGACATTTCCTCCATAACCTTCAGTAACCCAATGGTAACAACATGATTAAAAACTCATAAATTTACTCAAGCAATTTTGAGTCGAACCACTTATGTATTGCTTTTAGTTCGCTGGACAGCCAGCATTTCCTGCCCAGCCCAGATTTCCTCCTCAGCCCACCTTTCCTTCACATGTAACATATCCAAACCAGGCAGGATTTCCACCTTTTACAGGATTCCCCCCGCAACCTGGATTTCCATTACAACCAGGATTTGTTCCCGCATTCTTTGTGAGTCTGTTAAAACTATTTTACAGTCATGGACAACAGAGTTGCACACACAATATTAAAGTACCGTAAATTCCGGACTATAAACCGCACCGGATTATAAGCCGCACCAGCTAAAATTGGGGGATATTTGAGTGTTTGTTTTATATAAGCCGCACCGGACTATAAGCCGCACGTGCACACGCGTTTTTTACAAAGAAAGACCGTTCACAGAAAGCCTTTTTAAAGTTTTAATAACATACTTTAACATGTCTTTCTAAACATTGCCTGTGACGCAGCAGTAGTACCGCAGCAACACGGAAGTGTGCACGCGAGTTATTAACAAAGAAAGACTGGACACAGAAAGCTTTTTTAAAGTTTTAATAACATACCTTAACATTTCTTTCCAACGCGAGTTATTAACAAAGAAAGACTGGACACAGAAAGCTTTTTTAAAGTTTTAATAACATACCTTAACGTTTCTTTCCAAACACTGCCCGTGACGCGGCAGTAATACCGCAGCAACACGGAAGTAACACAAGACTAATAGGGCTGGATTAAAAAAAACATACCCGGTAAAAGTCACTGAGACGCGGCGGTAACACAGCAGCAACACGGTAGTACAGCACCAACAGGGCTCGTTAAAAAACATACCAGTAAAAGTAAAAAACAGAGCTTCATCGTCTTCATCTTCCTCCTGTGCACTGAAACCATCGAAGTCTTCCTCCTCAGCGTCCGATTGGAATAGCGTTAGATATCCTTCGCCTCACACTTTCTCAGTCTCTCTTTCGTCGTCGCTTTTATGCATTTCTTCGAGTGTGATGAGGGTCTGTTCATGCTAATTGTATTCATGCACGAAGCGCTAAATTACATTAAACTAGCGAGCGACACGTATAGCTCCAGAGTAGACGGGACCACGAAATAAAGAAAAGGGTGACGCAAGACAATGTCATCAACATCGACTGCCTTTAGCTTAAAAGCGGCATCATATGCATTTCTTTTGTCCCCCATAATGACGGTTTGTGTATAAAAGCTCCCTTTCAGTAATGTCCGTCTTGATCTCGTTCTGTCTCTTCTTCGTGTGAATTACACGCCTATCAAAATTCTTCGGCGCATTATCTCTTCTTCGTCTGTCTCTTCTTATCGCCCTTCGGTTGCCATGGTGATACTTAGTGTTGGCAAAGCTTCAGGGGAAGTCGCTTCCATCGTAGATGATGGGCTTTTCCATGGTCAGATGATAGAAGACTTTCTTGGAGATAAATCGTGAGAAGGAGTTGTCGAAGATGAGCACGTAGGTTCCCGGCCGACGCACTTTTAGCTGTCCCTGAATGGTCTCTTTGTGAGAATTGCAGCGCGTCAGTGGAATGAGAACCTTTGATCGCTCCAATTGATCATCAACATTTTCCCGGTAAACCACACTAAAGGAAATGCTTTTTGGTTCCGAAGAAAACATCCAGCCGATGCTCGGCCCCGCGTCAGCCACCGCAACGGTCACCACGCTGTAACAGCTGGATTTGATGAAGAGCTCCCGCGAGCCGTCGCCAAACTGGGAAATATCCTCGATGCTGAGCGGGACGGCCATCGTGAGTTCTCCGGACTTGAGAAGGTTGATTTCCGAATCCTGTACAGTGGCAACGTTCTCCTCTGGCTCGTCAGGGGCTAATTCTCCTACGCCTATATTCAGGGATCCGGATGGCCTTTGCTCGTGCTCTGCCTCAAATTAACCTTCTGAATAAAATGCATGAAAAGTTCACGTTCATTGCAACTTGTTTTTGGTGAGCAAAATGTCAGAAGAATTGAATTTAAATGCTGATTGATTGGGTTTTAATACAATGCAGATGGTCCAAACAGCGCCACTGCTTTGTGTAATCTCTGAGTCACATGGCAGAGTAAGAGAAAGGGTTTAGAGCCCTTTGACGCAGGTCACCTAGCGTGCATTCCTACTAAAGCTCATAATAGTCACAAGCAACACAGCCAGAATAAGCAGCAGCCATAGTAGTGTTTCAAAATAGTATTTTTGTTGTTGCTTTTTTCTTCAAGATACCGCAGTGTATAAAAGTGATCAAGTCATCACAAAAATCACGAAAAAATCCTTATATAAGCCGCACCTGACTATAAGCCGCAGGGTTCAAAACTTTGGAAAAAAGTCGCGGCTTATAGTCCGGAATTTACGGTACATTTGTAATAGTATTTTTTGAGACAGCGGGACATCCAAGGCTTGTGTACTGTAGAAAGTGTTACCGTTAAATAATGACAATGAAACAAAAATTCACTTAGCTTGTTATTCTGTTTTGCTGACTACTGTCACAACTCATTACTATCCAAGGAACTGTTCACCCTAACGCCTCAAGGTTAGCCATTATCAGTTAAAAAGCTTCATTTTTTTTAACATGTTAAAAGCCCAAAGACAGCTGCGACAGGCTGATAAGGATTAGTGGTTTAGATTAATTGTTGTGCCTATCTATCAGTGTTGCGAAAGTTCTTTTTCTACATGAACTAGTTCAAAGTTCAGTTCACAAATTTTAAAATGAATTTGATCAGTTCATAGTTCATAATTGGAATTTTATGAACTAAGTTCATTGTTAAATAAATGAAAAGTTCATACTAGTTCTTTTGTTTCCCCAAACAAAAAAGAAAACCTGGCATCCTTGAACAAAAGTGAACTGCGGTTCAAAACTGTTCATTGGCCCCAAAATGAGTGCATACTATGACTATATCAAAGTCAAAGTCAAAGTCAGCTTTATTGTCAATCCCTTCATATGTCAAGACACACAAAGAAACCGAAATTCCGTTTCCTCCATCCCACGGTGACGAGACATACAAGTAGGCGACACAATACAAAAACAAGAAGGCACAACCATAAATAATAAATAATAAATAAATAAAATAAAATGAGCGATGAATAAAAACAGACCAATAACCCATTGAACATGAGGGGCAAAACCGAGCCAGTGAGCATACAGCAAGAACAGGACGCTACGCTGAAAGGGGGAGCGAGTTCAGGATCCTAACAGCCTGGAGTACGAAGCTGTTGGAAAGTCTGGTGGTGCGGGAGCGCAGGCTCCTGTACCGCCTCCCAGAGGGCAGAAGCTCAAACAAAGAGTGAGCGGGGTGACTCACATCCCTCACAATCTTGGTCGCCTTGCGGGTGAGATGGGAGGTGTAAATGTCCTTCAAGGAGGGGAGAGAAGCACCAATAGTCTTACTAGCCGTTTTCACAATGCGCTGCAGGGCCTTCAAGTCTTGGTCAGTGCAGCTGCCACCCCAGACAGCAATACTGCTGGAGAGGACGCTCTCAATGGTGCCGCGGTAAAAAGTAGTCATGACGGCCGGAGGAGTCCCCGCTCGCCTGAGTTTCCGAAGGAAGTACAGGCGGCGCTGGGCCTTCTTCGCCAGCGACGCGGTGTTGGTGGACCAGGAGAGATCCTCACTGATGTGCACCCCCAGGAACCTGGCGCTGCTCACTCTCTCCACCACAGCACCGTCGATGGTCAGCGGCAGGTGTTGGGCGTGACCCTTCCGGAAGTCAACGACAATCTCCTTGGTCTTGTCGACGTTCAGCAGGAGGTTGTTGTCCCTGCACCACGCGGTCAGAAGGTCAACCTCCAGCCTGTACTGAGTCTCGTCTCCCTTGGTGATGAGACCCACCAGAGTCGTGTCGTCAGCAAACTTCACTATGCGGTTCCCGCTGCAGGTGGCAGCGCAGTCATGCGTCAGGAGGGTGAAGAGCAGCGGACTGAGCACGCAGCCTTGGGGGGCCCCTGTGCTCAGCGTGATGCTGGCGGAGATCTTGTCGCCAACACGTACCACCTGTGGCCTCTGGCAGAGGAAGTCCAGTAGCCAGTTGCAGAGGCTGGTACTGAGGCCCAGCTTGTCAAGTTTGCTGATGAGACGCTGCGGCACAATGGTGTTGAAGGCAGAACTGAAGTCCACAAACAGCAACCTCACATACGAGTCCTTCCCCTCCAGGTGGGTGAGGGCCGAGTGGAGGGCAGAGCAGATGGCATCCTCAGAGGACCGTTTGGCTCGGTACGCAAACTGGAAGGGGTCAATGGTGGGGGGGAGAACTGACCGGATGTGCTCCAAGACAAGCCGCTCAAAGCACTTCATGACGATGGGCGTAAGTGCCACGGGGCGGTAGTCATTGAAGCAGGACGGAGCAGGCTTCTTCGGCACAGGTACGATGGTGGCAGCTTTGAAACACGACGGGACGATGGCCTGCTGCAGGGAAGTGTTAAAGATGTCCGTGAAGACACCCGTCAGCTCACCAGCGCAGTCCTTCAGCGCTCGTTTAATGTTGTCGTATGTTTAATACAGTATAGAATTACGCAGAAATTTTGAATCTGCACTAAACTCACTCTGGAGAATGTTTGGCTTTCAATTTGTTTGGATATTTAAAAGGGGGAATAAACTTAACATAACTGTAACAAATCAGGCAGAACGACCAAGAGTGTCACGCTTTGTTTATTGAAATGAGGGAGAGCGGAAGTGGAAAGCGGGTGCGTTGCAGCGCAGCGTGGCAGAAGGGCGAGGCGTTGACGTAGTCGAGAACGGGCAGTAGGTCGCACCAAAAAGCGAGCAGGACGTGAGGCGAATTTGTGGTCTGAGACGAGCAATTGGTTGGGGCAGGCGGTGTTCGGGCGTAGTCAATCAGTTGGAACGGGCAACAAGGTTGGCAACTGAAAACAACCAAGAAGGCCAACAGGGTGTGCCTGTGTCCCATGTAAACAGAAGCAGGGCGCTGACCTGGGTGCTCGGAGAGCAGGCGCGTGACAATAACGCTTTTGCTAAAGAACATGTCATGTTTTAGTAAATGTCATAGCATTTCAATAGAACAATTATTTGCTATGTAAGTGGAGAAAAAATCCAGTAAGATGTATCTTGTATGACTTTTGGACCATGACAACTCAAAGTGACCACTCAGCAAGGTGCCTGAAAATCAGATTTAGAGATATATGATAACCTATGATGTCCATCAAATCTTTTCCATTTTTCATCTCAGATTCAATGTTAACCTGAACCATCCCATTGGCATTGCTCTACATTATAATCCACGTTTCAATGAGAACGTTGTGGTTCGAAACACCAAATACTTGGAAAAGTGGGACTCAGAGGAACGTGATAGTCCAATGCCCTTTCACAAGGGACAGCCTTTCACGGTATGTTACTCCATTGTTATCTGCCCATAGCTATTCCATCATCTCTATTATACTGTATGTCATGTGTCATGTAAAGTCACATGACAGCACAGTCACTTCTAGCATTAAAATATGCTAAATTGGACTGTCTTGGATGAATTATTATTATCATTACCTTTAAGTTGAATTTGTAAAAATGTATAGAATACTCTCACTATTATTCAGAGGCGTAGCCAGGAATGTTTCCAGTAGGGGCGCACGCCCACAGGAAAAAAAATCGAACATCACCCACGCCGTTCGCTGATCGCTAAAACAACATCCGGGTCCGGGAGGCAAACGGTGAATGGATAACATCGCGCACATAGAATAGCGCAAGCACATTCGCGCAAGACCGAAAGAAAAAAACGGCATGAAAATGAAGAATCGAAAAAGCTCGATTTCTTTCAACCGGGGCGCAGGGAGTCCTAACCGGGGCGCCGCCCCGGCTCGCCCCGGCTTGGCTACGCCTCTGCTATTATTCATGCTCCTTATTTACATTTGCCATCTCAGTGGTGATTTGCAATCCACTCAAGTTATTTTGTTCTTATTTTGAAAATAGAAATTTGACTGTGTAACAACAAAAGTGTTTTTTTTTTTTTGTTTAGCTAACCATCTGTTGTGAGAAGCATTCCTTCAGGATCATGGTGAACGGAATGCAAGCTCACACCTACAGGCATCGTTTCACTCACCTGCAGCACATTTCAGAGTTGGAGATCGACGGTGACATCAGCATCACCTCAGTTAATGTGTAGGGAGATTCAGGAAAAGCGGTCCCACATCCCCAGCGATACCCTCAACTATCATTTATTGTTCTCATTTATTATTATAATATACACAATTAACACGGATCATATCATACACTGTAGTATATCATAACATTGAGTAAAATATGTTTGCTAAATAACAAAAAGTACAAGTTTATTGAACTCTGTTGTGACTTGAAGTGTTTGACTTCATAAGACCAAGTCGGGTTGTTATGATGCGTCTAGTGCAGACATGGGCAAACTACGGCCCGCGGGCCACATCCGGCCCACGGGGCCGTTTAATCCGGCCCGCCAAACCTGAATAAATTGTATTAATTTTTTTTGGGGTCATTTTCCCTGCAATTACTATGTTTCCCCAGTAGATGGGGAAGCGCCCGCCGGCGCATTTACTCCCGGGAGCCGTGTCAGAAAGCTCGGTGCACACTCACAAGTGCGTGTGCGTACTCAGTAGTACGTAGTAATTTCGAGTGTAGGCTGTGACGTCAATATTCTCGTAATTCGCGCGCTGAGTTTTCAGATACAGTTTTACGCTAATGCCACCCACAAACCTTCCCCTGGAATCCTTCCATTAAAATGAGTGGCCCGAAGAAAAGAAAGGTGGACACTGAGTGGCGAATGTTAAAAAAGAGTGGACAATTTGGCTCGACCTACGTGTGTGAGAAGAGGTTCAGCCACATGAACGTCAACAAAGCCCGTCACAGATCTCGGTTAACGGACCGACACCTCGGCTCTATCCTAAGAATTACCACAACAAATTTTACTCCAGACTATGATGCACTAGCAAAAAAGGGAAACCAACAATACTATTGATTTCTTTATTACTTTATTGAGATGTATTCTTTCACTGATTCTTCAAGATGATGTATTTGGTCAGAATGTTTGCCGTTGGATGTGATTTCGCCCCATTAGATAAACATATTTCATAAATCTGACCTGCAGGCGCTGAAGTGATGGAAAATGTTATTCATCATAACAGTGTCGTATTTAATAAGAATCACTGATAGTAGTTTTTTGGTGAAATATTTTTTTAATGCTGTTAATAAATGCATTTGTTTTCAAAAAGCTTTTTTTAATATCCATGCTTTAGTATCTACTAAAAGTAAAACCCTTTTATGCAATGACCTTTACATGTCATTTATATTACTTCACACAAACACTACATCCATCTGCTCCTGGTTCGGCCCCCCGGTCAAAATGTAGAACCCAATTCGGCCCGCAAGTCAAAATGTTTGCCCACCCCTGGTCTAGTGTGTTGGTGGAGTGCCCAGTGCAGGTCACTTCTCACTGTCAACCCTCACCGCTGGCTAGCAGTATGCGAACGGGAGAGCCGAGTGCGTAAGTCTCTCCCTGCCAGTACATAGCCTCTCTAACAGCAAGCCCTATGTAGTGCCTCCACGCGGCGACACATGGTAACTGGGTACAACACGGACCCAGGCTAAACTACAAGGGACTCGGAGGAGGTTTGGCCCCTAGACGTGCGGCACGCAGGCCCACCGGTGTGTGGACACGCCCTGGTGCCCACGAACCAGCCCCCAACTATGGGTTAAATAGTACCACTACGAGGCAGGAACGGCGTTTGTTCTTTATGAAGTTCATGCTTGAGAACAATTGCTCGCATAAGTATGTTGAGCCAAAGATGGACAAGACTCCAAATGCATGCTTCTTCATGTTAATATACGTACGTGTCAGGAATGGCACTCCGTGTTTCAAAAACAAGTTTGGCGGGGTGGGGGAGTTTCTCCATATCACTCCATTTGTGCTCTTTAACGAGTGTAGCCTTCTGACGGGCGACTTCTTCGATATCCGCCGTCAGTGATTTGAACTTATTTACCCATAAATCTTTATCCGCTATGTCGGCCAGTTCAATTTCTAGATCAGGCTTACTTACTCCGGTGAATGCAACTGTGTTCAGCAGGGATGGGTCGATGTCCAGCGGTCCATCCATCCATCCATCCATCCATCTTCTTCCGCTTATCCGGGGTCGGGTCGCGGGGGCAGCAGCTTCAGGAGGGACTCCCAGACTTCCCTCTCCCCAGCCACTTCATCTAGCTCATCCCGGGGGATCCCAAGGCGTTCCCAGGCCAGCCGAGAGACATAGTCTCTCCAGCGCGTCCTGGGTCGTCCCCGGGGTCTCCTACCGGTGGGACATGCCCGGAACACCTCCCCAGGGAGGCGTCCAGGAGGCATCCTGATGAGATGCCCGAGCCACCTCATCTGGCTCCTCTCAACGTGGAGGAGTAGCGACTCTACTCCGAGTCTCTCCCGGATGACCGAACTCCTCACCCTATCTCTAAGGGAGAGCCCGGACATCCTGCGGAGAAAACTCATTTCGGCCGCTTGTATCCGGGATCTCGTTCTTTCGGTCACGACCCATAGCTCGTGACCATAGGTGAGGGTAGGAGCGTAAATCGACCGGTAAATTGAGAGCTTTGCCTTTTGGCTCAGCTCTCTCTTTACCACGACGGACCGGTACAGAGTCCGCATTACTGCCGACGCTGCACCGATCCGCCTGTCGATCTCGCGCTCCATCCTCCCCTCACTCGTGAACAAGACCCCAAGATACTTAAACTCCTCCACTTGGGGCAGGATCTCATCCCCGATCCGGAGAGGGCATTCCACCCTTTTCCGATCGAGGACCATGGACTCGGATTTGGAGGTGCTGACCCTCATCCCGACCGCTTCACACTCGGCTGCGAACCGCTCCAGTGAGAGCTGGAGATCACGGCCTGAAGAAGCCAACAGCACAACGTCGTCTGCAAAAAGCAGAGACGCGATGCTGAGGTCCCCAAACCGGACACCCTCAACGCCTCGGCTGCACCTAGAAATTCTGTCCATAAAAATTATGAACAGAATCGGTGACAAAGGGCAGCCTTGGCGGAGTCCAACCCTCACTGGGAACGAATCCGACTTACTGCCGGAAATGCGGACCACACTCTGGCATCGGTGATACAGGGACCGAACCGCCCTTATCAGTTGGCTCGGTACCCCGTACTCCCGAAGCACCCCCCACAGAACCTCCCGAGGGACACGGTCGAACGCCTTCTCCAAGTCCACAAAACACATGTGGACTGGTTGGGCGAACTCCCATGCACCCTCGAGGATCCTGTTGAGGGTGAAGAGCTGGTCCACTGTTCCACGGCCAGGACGAAATCCACACTGTTCCTCCTGAATCCGAGGTTCGACCTCCCGACGGACCCTCCTCTCCAGCACCCCTGAATAGACCTTACCAGGGAGGCTGAGGAGTGTAATTCCCCTGTAATTGGAACACACCCTCCGGTCCCCCTTCTTAAAGAGGGGAACCACCACCCCAGTCTGCCAATCCAGAGGCACTGTCCCCGATGTCCACGCGATGCTGTAGAGACGTGTCAGCCATGACAGCCCCACAACATCCAGAGCCCTTAAGAAATCCGGGCGGATCTCATCCACCCCCGGGGCCTTGCCACCGAGGAGTTTTTTAACTACCTCAGTGACTTCAACCCCAGAGATTGGAGAGTCCGCCTCAGAGTCCTCAGGCCCTGCTTCCACAATGGAAGGCGTGTCGGTGGAATTGAGGAGGTCTTCGAAGTATTCTCCCCACCGACACACGACGTCCCGAGTCGAGGTCAGCAGCACGCCATCTCCACTGTAAACAGTGTTGACGTTGCACTGCTTCCCCCTCCTGAGACGCCGGATGGTGGACCAGAATTTCCTCGAAGCCGTCCGGAAGTCATTCTCCATGGCCTCGCCGAACTCCTCCCACGCCCGGGTTTTTGCCTCAGCAACCGCCGAAGCCGCGTTCCGCTTGGCCATCCGGTACCTGTCAGCTGCCTCCGGAGTCCCGCAGGCCAAAACGGCCCGATAGGACTCCTTCTTCAGCTTGACGGCATCCCTTACCGCCGGTGTCCACCAGCGGGTTCGGGGATTGCCGCCACGACAGGCACCAATGACCTTACGGCCACAGCTCCGGTCGGCCGCCTCAACAATGGAGGCGCGGAACAAGGTCCACTCGGACTCAATGTCCCCCGCCTCCCCCGGGACGTGGGAAAAGCTCTGCCGGAGGTGGGAGTTGAAGCTCTTCCTGACAGGGGATTCCGCCAGACGTTCCCAGCAGACCCTCACAGAACGTTTGGGTCTGCCAGGTCGGACCGGCATCTTCCCCCACCATCGGAGCCAACCCACCACCAGGTGGTGATCAGTTGACAGCTCCGCCCCTCTCTTCGCCCGAGTGTCCAAAACATCCGGCCGCAAATCCGATGACACGACTACAAAGTCGATCATCGAACTGCGGCCTAGGGTGTCCTGGTGCCAAGTGCACACATGGACACCCTTATGTTTGAACATGGTGTTCATTATTGAAAATCCGTGTCGAGCACAGAAGTCCAACAATAGAACACCGCTCGGGTTCAGATCGGGGGGGCCGTTCCTCCCAATCACGCCCTTCCAGGTCTCACTGTCATTGCCCACGTGAGCATTGAAGTCACCCAGTAGAACGACGGAGTCCCCAGAAGGAGCGCTCTCCAGCACTTCCTCCAGGGACTCCAAGAAGGGTGGGTACTCTGAGCTGCCGTTTGGTGCATAGACACAAACAACAGTCAGGACCCGTCCCCCCACCCGAAGGCGGAGGGAGGCTACCCTCTCGTTCACCGGGGTGAACCCCAATGTGCAGGCGCCCAGCCGGGGGGCAATAAGTATACCCACACCTGCCCGACGCCTCTCACCGTGGGCAACTCCAGAGTGGAAGAGAGTCCAGCCCCTCTCGAGAGGGCTTGTACCGGAACCCAAACTGTGTGTGGAGGCAAGTCCGACTATATCTAGTCGGAACTTTTCTGCCTCGCACACCAGCTCGGGCTCCTTTCCAGCCAGAGAGGTGACATTCCATGTCCCAAGAGCCAGCTTCTGCAGCCGGGGATCAGACCGCCAAGGTCCCTGCCTTTGGCCGCCGCCCAGCTTGCAATGCACCCGACCCCTTTGGCCCCTCCCACAGGTGGTGAGCCCATGGGAAGGGGGACCCACGTTTCCTTTTCGGGCTGAGCCCGGCCGGGCCCCATGGGCGAAGGCCCGGCCACCAGACGCTCGCCTTCGAGCCCCGCCTCCAGGCCTGGCTCCAGAGGGGGGCCCCGGTGACCCGCGTCCGGGCGAGGGAAAACGTGATCCATTAATTTTTATCATCCAGCGGTGTGACAGGGAAAGAGCATACAGGTAAGCCAGCGTCGTTGGCGGTGAATGCAAATAAATACCGTTTTTTTCCGTGTATAATACGCAAAATTTAACTAATTTATTGTCCTAAAATCTGGGGTGCGCATTATACATGGGTACAATTTTTTTGTAATTTTTTTTTTTTGGTAATTTTTTTTTTTTTTTTTAAGAAAATCATGGTACTGGTACGAGTATTGATTTATGTATTGTTCTCTTCTTGTCATGTGAAAGAATGTGGGTTGAATAAATACCGAAAGAACAATAGTGTGTTTGTACTGTGCTCTGGTCATTTCGTCAAAGAAGGGATAATAGTCCTCTTCTCTTCTTGACTGACAATGAATGTGATAGTTTAATACAATCAGCAAATAACAAAATGCGTATTACAGGTAATATTTTATTTCACAACACTTTGCCTTGTTCCTTTCGTCTCTGCTGTTCACTTCAAACACGCTCCATACGAACGCAATGCTCTCGTATCAGACGCTTGCTCGATCACCTGCTCGTTTGCTGTCACAATGTACCCTACACAAATCCGAAACATTTGTTGCGGCTCCGAGTCACGACGAGGGGCAAGTTTTGGTTTCCAAGGATGTTTTTATTCCTCTTCAACGTCTCTCCCATACAGAGCCGCCTTTTTCACATGTCCGCACGTCACTTTCCTCTCTTTTCATCTGATCGCGGTGGTGCCTTTCTGGGCAGTCGGAGAAATCAACGGCAACAAAAAAAATACATCCAGCCTAGTTAAGACCATACCAAAGACTATAAAAATGGGACCCATTGCCTCCCTGCGTGCGTGACGATCATTGGGACTTAAAAAAATAAAAAATTAAAAATTAAAAAAATTAAAAAAATTGGGTGCGTATTATACATGGGTACAGGCTTTTTTCCAGCATCAACATGCCATTGTTAGGGTGCGTATTATACATGGGGGCGCATTATACACGGAAAAAAACGGTAAGTCCACGCTGAATTAAACTCTCTATTTTCTTCCGAAACTTTCCTTTTTTGGGGTTTTTTCATGGCTATTCAGGGTTCACAACTTCGCACACAGGTTCGCACGGGTTCACACAATCTAAAAGTTGCCAGCAGGTAAAGGGGCGGGATGTTGACGTTGATGTGACGTAGCCTATATTTTGTTGACAAATTATGAATTAGAAATAGGTCTAGCTTTTTAAAAATTGGATCGTATCAACTCAAACTCCAAGATAACTGCGCAACAAAATAAACTAATATGTGAATACAAATGAATTAAGAAATACTCTTTATTTATGTTCATTTTTTTTTGGTTTTGTCAAGGCCAAAGGGAGCCGCTATAAGGAGGCTGAAGAGCCGCATGCGGCTCCGGAGCCGCAGGTTGCCAACCCCTGGCCTATGCAGTTAGACAGAACTGCTCTCTGTCTTTATGTCGCTGTTTAAGTGTTCAAACACTGTGGCTATATTAATTAATTTCTGTAGTTAAGCTGATGTATTGAATATCTAGTGTTTTTGTCATCTGTCTGTAACGTCGTGTTTCTTAAGATGAATAAAACGGCTTTGAAAAGAGACCCAACGGAGGCAACGAAAAAAGGTTCTCCAGCCTTATGGCAGGGGGTGCTAGTGATCCCGGGATGCTTCATGCGCCTACCTGTAGAATAAGAGATCTCCAGTTCAAATATACAGCGAGCAACTGAGGAGCAGTCGTCCATTGATTTCGTTTTACATTCGGGTTTCCCCCCCCCCCGTTTTTACATTTCGTTTTACAATGGAGGATTACATATCCACACGATTTTCAACTATGGATTTTCGGTCGAAGCAGGAGGTCATCAGTAAAGGAAGAGCAACTCCGGAGTTAAAAGGTTTGATTCGGACAACGGGACTTCGGAACGGAGCGGTACGCACGATCGGAAACAAGTTTTTGATTCCATGTGCTTTATTGAGTGTTTTCTTATTTACATTTCAAAAACCAGAAGCCATTCATTTACAAATATGATTGCACTTTAGTTTACACATTGACATGTTCAGATATTAAGATGTGATAGGCCAACCCGCGGCTCGTGAGCCGCATGCGGCTCTTTGCCGGGTTTCATGCGGCTCCTTTACGTTCGGCTCACGAGCCGCATGCGGCTCTTTGCCGGGTTTCATGCGGCTCCTTTACGTTCGCTTCGCTTCGGGGGGGTGGTAATGGGACGTCAAATGCTGCGTGTTCGCTTCGCTTCGGGGGGGGGGGGGTAATGGGACGTCAAACGCTGCGTGTTCGCTTCGCTTCGGGGGGGGGGGGGGATGTGGCTCTTTGCGGTACACAGTAAAAAAATGTGGCTCTTAGTCTCTGACTGGTTGGCCACCCCTGTGATAGACAGTTTTTGCATGATTTGAATGAGGCAAAATAACATGCTTTTTCTCTCAAATATATTGTCATAATCATTTGTTTCAGGTGTACTGTAATTATTTTCTGTATAAAAATTTAATTTGGTGTTCAAAAAGTATTTTTTCAAACTTGAGTCTTGAAAAAGAGGGGGTTGTCTTATAATCAGGGTCGTCTTATATTCGGGCCAATACGGTAATATTTACAAAGCTGCGATTGGCTGGCAACCAGTTCAGGGTGTCCCCTGCCTACTGCCCAGTGACGGCTGGGATAGGCTCCAGCACGCCCGTTACCCCCGTGGGGACAGAACAGTACAGAAAATGGATGGATGGATAATATTTACAAAGGTTAAAAAACAAAGAATTTGAAAAAAACACCAAACAAGAGGGGTGGGGAATCCAGTCACACTCAAATGACGAGATATTGGTCGCAATGCTCCTGTTGTTATCACAAATGTCAATAAACTTTCAGTTGATCTTTAACCGGAAGGAGTCACGCGCCGGTGCCACGCCCCCCAATCACCAGGATCACTATCACTTGTTGCGGGCTCATTGGGAACGCTATATTAGCTCGGCCAGCGCTACAACGTTGTCTTCTGGGTTAGAGCACGCTGGCGTCAGATTTGTTGACTGCCGCTTCTGTCCCGGACCGTGTCCGTTACTTGTTTTCCCGTTTTCAGTGCACTCGTCTCTTTTATTTTTCTCGTGTTGTCTTTCGTCCACCTCGCATCCCCGCAGCTCAGCTCTCACCTATCTGTTTCCTCTCCCTCGGACTACCAACTACGTTAGCCAGCTAGCCAACAGCCAACTGGCCAAAACCACCACCGGACCCTCCTGCCTCCCGACTCGGAGCCTGTGGCCGCCTGCTGTGGACTCGACGGCAGTTCTGGCCCGGCTCTCTGGCCTTCCGTCCGGCGTCCTTGGGGGACGGGCTCCACTCCCTGCGGGCTCGCCAACTGTGGCTCTGCTGTGTGCCGCCGTGGTGCGTTGGGGCCTGCCGTTCGAGCGGGTGCAGTCGAGGTCGACCGGCATCACCACCTGGTCCACTGCTGCTTCCACACGAGGCTGGGATCCTTCGCCGTCGCCGCTACATCTGACCAGCATTTCCCCGATGGCTCACCCATCTCCTCTTTTTGGACTACCAACCCCCCGTCACCCCCACCTCCCGTACTGGCAACCTCAACAACCTCCGCTCCCGCCCCTCCTGCTCCTCCATTCATCTCCTTCGCACTGCTGACCGATGTCTTGTTAACTATAACCTACTGTCTCCCTAACCCCCCCCCCCCACTCCACTCTTTTTTTATTCCATGTAAAGTGACTTTGGGTTATTGAAAAGCGCTATATAAATTGAATGTATTATTATTATTATTATTATTATTATTATTATTATTATTATTATTATTACAACCCTTGTCAGCTTGTCTCGTGATGTCCTTTTGCACACCGGTCCTCGTAAGCTTGACTCCCCGTTTCATTACAATTCGGTCCTTGTCCTGTCTGTCTAGTTCAGGGGTCGCCAACCTTTCTTAAACCGAGAGCTACTTCCTGGGTACTGATTAAGGCAAAGGGCTACCAGTTTGACACAGACTTCTGAAATAGCCAATTTGCTCAATTTGGCAATTGAAGCGAAGCGAACACGCAGCGTTTGACGTCCCATAACCCCCCCCCCCCGGCAAAGAGCGAGCCGCGGGTTGGCCACCTGATGTTGCTCACAGTAGTCCTCCGTTTGCTCAGGGAGCTTGTGTGTATGCCCAGATACATGAAAAATTAGAGGGAACATTGCCATCCATCCATCCAGCCATTTTCTGAACCGCTCGCTTCTTGAATGTATTTTTATTCATTTCAATTTTAAAGTCCCTATGTTGCAAATGACATGTTTGACATGACAATAAATCCGCTTAACTTCCACATTCCAAAATCGTGTAATATTGTCTGGTTAATAGGGGTGTAAATCGCGGGTTTTGTCACGATACGATATATCGATTAGGGATGCACCGAAATAAAAATTCTTGGCCGAAACCAAAAATGAGGAAACCAAGGCCGAAAACCGAAACACCGAAAGAAATGATTGTCAGTTATTAGAACCACAGCATTTATGGCTACATGTGTACTAACCTCACTAAAATCAAGGCATTGCAATAAACCAGTTACAAAAGCATGAAAATATTTATTTAGCACTGACATTACAACAATGCACAATATAAATTAAAATTCAAAAATAAAATGAAATAAAAAAAATGTTTAACTTGACCCCACTCATGTGTACTAAATAATTTACAGGCTTATAACTGACTGGCCTGCTGAAAGACTGTAAAATTAAATATGTTCTCTTGGCAGAATCACTGGAGAACTTTCTTGCCTTTTCAAAAACGTCCGCCACAGACGGAGTGGGCGTGCTCGGTGTCAGTTTCCTTTTCTGTGTCGCCTTCTTCTCATATTCAGAATGGCGATCGGGATGTTTGGATTTCAGGTGATGAATTAAACCCGACGTGGAGAAACCTTTTGCAGATGCACCCCCTCTTGAAATTTCAGCATTGCATGTTTTGCAAATCGCTATCCGTGGGTCATTCTCTGAGATAGTGAAATCAGTCCACACCGCAGACATGCTGGCTCTTATCCCGTTTTCCCGCGTGCTGGCTGCGCTGTTTGTTCACGTCATCACAAGTTTCGGCCGTGTTGTTTCGGTGATTTAGGTCTTTCGGCCAAAAACCGAAAATGCACTTTTGGGTCATTTTCGGCCGAAAATTTTCGGTGGCCGAATTTTCGGTGCATCCCTAATATCGATACAAAGAATCACGATACGATATTTGCCGATATCTTAAAGCCTGCTGTGATTCATTCACGATACATCACGATATAGTGCTCCACGATCGATATTTTTATTTTTTTTATTTTTTTTTTTAAATAAAAAAAATAGAACAATATCCTGATTTATAACAATTCATACGCAAAATCAACAAGGTACTGCAAACTCTTTATTTAGGAAATTACAAGAGTATTGTAGTATACAAAGTGCTTATTTTAACACTGAACTTGATCAAATTCCTATATTTTTTCTCATATAAGTAAAGAAAAATGAATATTCTTTCTTTTTTTGTAATACCATTAACTTTAAAGTGCATTACTGAACTATTTATTTACAATAATTTTAATTGTCCGTTGAGCCATCTTTTCTTTGGAATCCAAAGTGCTTCCAAACGAATGACTTGAAGCCCAAAGGGGAGCGAATTTCCTCGTCTTCTTGGACACTAGCCATAGCACCAGCCCAGGAGCCGCGTAGTTGTCGGCTCCCCTTTCACGTGCCTGCTCTGCTCACAACACAACACGCCGCGTACTGCTCCCGGAAAGAGGAAGCAAGCAACAATGAACTGGATTTCAAAATAAAGTCGCGTCTAATGTCCAAGGTCAAACACGGCGATATAAATCGATGTTTACGTTTAGCATCGATGCCAATAAATCGTAGAGCATTATATCGATTAATTGATGTGTATCGATGAATCGTTACACCCCTACTGGTTAATGGTTAATATTGTCTTATCCTCCGTACAACACACAATGCACAGCCTTAGTGAAAATATTGTTCAGCAATACGTGTTGATGTGCAGGAGTGCCGCACATTTTTCAAAGTGAACCTGCAAGTTTTTATGCGTGGCATTGTAGATTTTGGCATGACACGTCTGTAAAATGTGAAACTATAACGAAAATCGATGACACTCGCGGTAGATTGACACATGAGACAGACTACAGTAAAACTCAATAAAGTGTAGGAAAAGCTTCACATCTACCTATACAAATATTATTATTTTATTGGCAAAGCGTTTTCCTCACTAAACGACATAAGCTTCTGTAGTCGTGAATGCCTATATATGGAGATTGGAGAGGAAAACGCCAAATCCATAAAATCGCAAATAATGGGGCAATCTTTCTAGATCCTTATCATTCCTGTTTTTTGTGCTTGCACCCGTCTAGTTTAAGTGCTCGCTGAGGCTGCAGCTGGAGTTGTATTTTAAAATCTTGGGCATTATTCAAATCTCCAGGAAGTCGTTTTTTAAACATTAGCTCACACGACTGTGCAAGTAGCCACAAGGTGGCGCGAATGCCCGCAATCTCTTGGACTGTCTCGCATGCAGGTCAACTTGTCGGGGAAATTGCACTTACTTGTGTTTAACAGTGTTTAACACTGTTAAAAAAAACGGAGTTGATTGATTGATTGATTGATTGATTGATTGATTGATTGATTGATTGATTGATTGATTGATTGCAGTTTTTGGATATTAGGTATAGTTTTCATACATTACACGTTAAGATGGGACCTGGCTGAGTTACAGTAATAGTATAGTAATACTTATCAATGGTTGTAACAAAGTACGCCATTCATGTGCTGTACACATACATGTCTGGAAGGTAATGGGCACCAATTTGAGCATTTTAAAATATTTTTATATATATATATATATTTAGATGCAAGTTTCCCAAAAAAGCTTTAACAACCCACACAGAAAATCTACAAGTAAAGACGGATGCAGTGAAGGTCTGGCAAAGCGGCTCAAGGGGTGACACTCAGAATTGTTGCTTTCTTTGTGCTCTAGACTTAATACAGTCATTGGCTGCATTTAACTTTATCCAGGTATGGGGCAATATAAAATAATAGTCTTATTGATTGATTGATTGATTGTCATTTTTCTGCTTTAGATAACCACAATTGTGTTTGTGACTCTCAGGTTCTTCCACATCAAAACACATCCACATACATTGGATTAAAATGTCTACTGAATGGTTCCATATTTTACAAACGGGTTCAATTCAGTCCTAAATGGGTGACTAATAGATAAAGAGACGTATGATGTCCAAACTTTGGTTAGTGTCTATAACCTTGCAAATACGTAGTGCCAAATATCAAAGCGACATGACGAGATCCAGATATGCACATAATAAATGTTCCCGAAAGCAATAGGCAGTTACAAGCTGTCACAAGAGACACACGGTAAGTTGACAAAAGAATCAGTTATAACAGAACTGAATAGAAAAAGGCGTAGAGTTTATTTCAGTCATCTCTTGACAAGTGATACTGGTTACTTGCTGATCTGTAACTGTGATGTTCTCCAGTTGTACTTGTTCTGATTGGTTCAAAATGTGGCAGAAAGAACAAACAATTGTCCAAACATCTGTCTTGCTAAGAGAATGTTTTTTTCTCGATGCATTTCCGAGATTACTGTTTCGTTAGAAAGCTGTACTTGGAAGAGTCGAATGATCATCTCTGTCTGTTGTCAGCTCCAAATTGTGAACTAACGTCAAGTCGACCTTGGTGCATCTCTCCTCTGACTCTGCTGCTATTTCCTCGCCTCTCTCCTCCTTCCAGAGCCTCTCGTACTCCTGCTTTAGCTCCTGATAGGAGCGGGAGAAGGTGTGGAAGATGGAAGTGGCAGGGAAGGCCATGATGAGGATTCCACTCAGGATACTAGTCAATGCCACCATCTGACCAGGGATGCTGCGGGGGACCATGTCCCCATAACCAACAGTTGTCATAGAGATGATTGCCCACCAGTAAGTGGCCGGGATGCTGCTGAAGCTGTGCTGCGGGTGGGTGGCGGCGTACGGCGCCAGTTCGCTCTCTGCGAGGTGAACCAAAGGTGAGAAGAGAGTAACGGCCACGCAGACAAATAGCAGCAGTAGGCCAAACTCCCTCATGCTGCGCTGCATGGTCAGCCCCAGCGTTTGCAAGCCCAGGGAGTGATGAGCTAGCCGCATAACGTACAGGATGCGCAGTGCGCGCAGCAAGCGCAGAATGAGACTCAGTTTGTCCAGGTAGCCCCTGCCAGCACCCATGACCACTTCCTCCTCGGACTCGTCTCTGACATCCACCACCAGCGACACGTAGTACGGCAGGATGGCGATGGCGTCGATGATGTTGAGGGGCCCACGAGCAAAGGCCAGCTTGCTCTGGGCGTTGATAAATCGCAGCACAAATTCAAACGTGAACCAGGCTACACAGATGGACTCCACCACAAACATGCTGTGACACTTCTGGGAACACTCGCCCTGCAAGACACAGTTTCGAAATCACACTCAAAACACCGTTTTGAAATCACACTCAAAACGGGGTTCCACCAAATGCATGAAGATAAAAGTGTAAAAATGTCACTGCAGTTGCGACGTTACATACGCACCCTGGTCTCTTCATCTCTGAGGTCTGGCATGGTGCTGATACACAGGCTGACCACGGTGACCAGCACCATCATGACAGAGAGGCAAGCAAAAATCTTTCCTGCCAATCCTGAGTGAGGGTTTTCCACCACTTCCCGCAGCATCCAGATCAGCTTGCAGTGGCCTCTCTCCACCTCTGCTATGTTTTTCTTCAGCATCATCCTCTTCTGTCTCCATTCCTCTTCTTTGCGCTCTCGCTCGGCCACCTCCTCCACACGGGTGATCATGCGACGACGGCAGCACCGCTCCATGTGACCTGGGTCAACGCCCCAGTAGTCGAGCTCATCATGCAGCGATACGGCACACAATTCCCTGAGGAGACGCAATTTGCCTGCTGCGAGGAAGTTTAGGATGACCCTGAAAGCTGTGGGGTTGCGGTCAAAGAAGTATTCCTTGCATGTCTCATCATAATCATCGCAGAGGTGCGCAATCTCCTCAGGGGTGGTGCAGAAGCGCAGGCGTCCCAGGCGACTCTGGGGGAATTGCTCCAGTGTGCTCCAGGGGAAGGTATAGCGATTGCCTCCAACATTGACAAGGACTTGAAGGGTGTGATCGACCACATGCGAGGCCTTCGGCTCACGTAGAAGCTGGGCCCGCTGGAAGTACACCCCCTTGATCGTCTCTGTTTCAGGGATCTCTGTGAAGAATCGGTCAAGGCTACTGTCGTCACTGCTAATTGAGTAGGTGCTAAAGTCGTGGTTGGCATTGCTGATAATAGGCATTCTGTCTTCACGGGCAACTCATGCGGTCCTCACGGGCTACCTGGTGCCCGTGGGCACTGTGTTGGTGACCCCTGTTTTAGATCATGGCATTTTATTTGCCATTGCTTTGCCATTTTGTGGAATATCTCATAATTTGCTTCTACCGTGCACTGATTTGCTAGCTAACATTCATTCAGAGAGATCAATTGTCACAGACAGCTGACACCATTTTGCATACTGCAATCGATGGCTCGTTCATTTAAAGCACTGTGGTACAAATATTTGTCAAAAGGGAAATCAACTCAAAAGTTATCTTTATGTCCTATGCTAGCTCATTAAATATTGTGCTTGTAGGATATGAATTAAGCAGCAAAATGCACCCGTTTTCATCCATCTCGGGGTGGGACAGCCATTTTGCCACTTGCTGTCAGCTGCCGCCAGGAAATGTCGTCCTCTGGCGGACGCGCCGTTGTAAATGAATGGGCTTTCACATTGCATTTTCAATGAGGGAGAAGTGTACGATTTAGGCTGCGGTGCTGTGCACGGCCGATGACACCCCCCCCCCCCGACCCAACTTCCACATTCTGTAAAAACGGTTGACCACATTCTGTAAAGACGGTTGACAGGGAGAAAATGTCCTGATGCAAGGTCCGAAAGATCATTTGTTTGTGTTTCATTCTGTCTTGAAAGCAATCTTTCAAATTGCATCATCGCAGCATGACGGATATGAAAGTGCAATTATTAAGGGGGGGATGCCGTTTTCATGAAATGAAAAGTGAGACAATACTTATGTCTCCAGAGGAAGATAGATGACAACCACTACTAACAGAGTTGCCGTTTTATTTGCCTTTGCCATCTCACTGGCGACCAATCCAGGGTGTATTCCGCCTCTCGCCCAAATGTCAGCTGACGTATGCTCCAGTTTCCCACAACCTTTATGAGGACAAACGGCAGGCCAAAGGGATTGACTAGACTAATTGAATAGAATCGACTTATGAATCTGTCACAGTCGTTTTCTCTTCCCCATTTCATTTCCCTTCTCTGCTCTGCAGACTTCTCATAAACATTCTCTACTTGGTAATTGATACAACTTCTTGAATTTCAAATTCTGAGAAAGAGCTGAGGGACATTCATCCATCCATCCATCCATTTTCCGAACCGCTTAGTCCCCACGGGGGTCGCGGGCGTGCTGGAGCCTATCCCAGCCGTCATCGGGCAGTAGGCGGGGGACACCCTGAACCAGTTGCCAGCCAATCGCAGGGCACACAGAGACAAACAACCATTTGCACTCGCACTCACACCTAGGGACAATTTGGAGTCTTCAATCGGCCTACCAAACATGTTTTTGGGATGTGGGAGGAAACCGGAGTGCCCGGAGAAAACCCACGCGGGCCCAGGGAGAACATGCAAACTCCGCACAGGGAGGGCCGGAGGTGGAATTGAACCCGCACCCTCCTAACTGTGAGGCGGACGTGCTACCCAGTGCGCCGCCGAGCCGCCTTGAGGGACATTCAACATTTGAATATTTTCAGTTTCTTAATTTTTCATTCGAAAGGGTAACATTACAGTCTCATACATCAATCATGTTTTTTAACGAAACAATAGACCATTTCAAATTGTCCAAAAGTGCAATTGGGTGTGTGAATGTTTATTTGTGTATGTGTGCCCAACGATTAGCTGGTGACCAGTTCAGTGTGTACCGAACCTACTACCCATAGACTGCTGGGGTAAGCTCCGGCAGGAGCCTCGTGAGGAGAAGTAGTACAAAAGATGAATGAATGAATGAAGCAATGAAGCAATGAAGGAAGCAATGAAGAATGAATGACCATCATCATCATAATAGAGGGTTTCTCATACCCCAAAATTTGTTCATTAAGAAAATGTAACACCGCAACCTCTAAATGAATGAATGAATGAATGAATGAATGAAGCAATGAATGAAGCAATGATTATCATCATCATAATAGAGGGTTTCTCATACCCCAAAATTTGTTCATTAAGAAAATGTAACACCGTAACCTCTGAATGAATGAATGAATGAACGAATGAATGAATGGATGAATGGATGAATGAATGAATGAATGAGTGAATGACTGAATTAATGAATGAATGAAGCAATGGAGCAATGAAGCAACGAAGCAATGAATGAATGAAGCAATGAATAGAGGGTTTTTCATACCCAGAATGTGTTCATTCAGAAAACCTCTGAGTGAATGAATGAATGAATGAAGCAATGAATGAATGAATGAATGAAGCAATGAATGAATGAACGAAGCAATGAATGAATGAAGCAATGAATAGAGGGTTTTTCATACCCCAGAATGTGTTCATTCAGAAAACCTCTGAATGAATGAATGAATGAATGAATGAATGAAGCAATGAATGAATGAATGAAGCAATGAATGAATGAACGAAGCAATGAATGAATGAAGCAATGAATAGAGGGTTTTTCATACCCCAGAATGTGTTCATTCAGAAAACCTCTGAATTGAATGAATGAATGAATGAATGAATGCATGAATGAATGAATGAATGAATGAATGAATGAATGAAGCATTAATGAAGCAATGAAGGATCATCATCATAATTTTTACTTATACCACAGAATGTGTTCATTAAGAATGTGTTCATTATGAAAAATGTAACACCGCAACCTCTGAATGAATGAATGCTCGTCGTCATCATCATAATAGAGGGTTTCTCATACCCCAGAATGTGTTAATTCAGAAAACCTCTGAATGAATGAATGAATGAATGAATGAATGAATGAATGAATGAATGAATGAATGATAATCATCATCATAATAAAGGGTTTCTCATACCCCAGAATGAGTTCATTAAGGAACTGTAAGGAAATGCCTCTCATAAATCTGTAATTATAGTATTTACTGTTATGCACTATTCAGAGGAGCTGATAACCTGATTGGATACAAAAGAGGAACATGGTAGCAAAATAAGTTTTTATGATTTGAATAAAAACTTCAAACACAAGGTTGATGTCAAGCAGTTTTATAATGCTGTTTTTTGTAGAGACTTCTTCCTAATGAATGAGATCCCCTTAATTGTGAGACATTTTTGTCAAAATTATTTGAAATTCCTCCTGATTTTATGACTTATGCGATCCATATTATATAAGTAGTGATTACTAAACCTATGATTATATATAAAAAAGTACGTTGATGTGGTAGAACATTTATTTTTTGCAAATAAATTGAAATTGATTTGAAATGGATTTTTAAAACGATTGAACATTGAAAAATCAAACTTTTTTACACACTGTCTTGTTGAAGCATTAAAGTGGAAGATAGTTAAGAACATTGTAAAATACAAAACATGGAGAAAAAGGGTGTTAGATCAAACACAATGGTCATTGGCCATACTTCTCACAACTGACAATAATTCTGGTTATGTAGGCTGTTAGGATCCTGAACTCTCTCCCCCCTCCTGCGTAGCGTCCTGTACTTTTGCGCTATATTCTGACTGTCTGCTGTATGCACACTTGCTCCATTTTTGCTCCTCTTCTTTATTATGTTATTTGTTTATTTATTATTTATTCATCACTCTTATTTATTCATTGTTTGTGCCTTCTTGTTTTTATTTTTCATGTTGTTTACTTGTATGTATATTGTGTACTATGTCTTGTCACCGTGGGATAGTGGAAACGTAATTTCGATTTCTTTGCGTGTCTTGGCATGTGAAGAAATTGACAATAAAGCAGACTTTGACTTTGACTTTTGACTTTGGTTTCCCCACACAGCAACCAAATTAGTGCTGTCCTACACCGCCTTGTTGATAATGTAACAAAGAAGAAACAACTCGCAGAAGGCCTGGCGATCATCGACAAGAGCCAGCTACCCGGAACGCACAAATTGTGGTGCTACAACTTCACATTGTACCAAAGGGTCATGTGGCCACTGAAGATGAGCAACATTCCATCCTTAACAGCGAACGGGGTGGACATACTAAGCCAACTCCTACATTCGGAAATGGCTCGGTTTACCGAAAGGCTTCTCTGACACGGGCTTGTCCGGGGCAACCGCGCTGCAACTGCCGATCCAGTCCATAACCTTGGGCTACAAGCAGGAGAAGGTCAGGTTCGTTCTTGAGTTAAAATAATCCTCAGATCCTACTGTGAGAATTGCACTTGTGGTGCTATCGGCAGGCTTCAACATCAGGAAATAATTGGCAAGGTGCAAGAAAGGAGAGTGGGGCTTGGCTGGGAAGAGCCTCCACGACTCTGGTCCAAGGCCACAAAGAGGGAACAAAAAGCTTAGTTGTGGAAGAGGTTTCAAGATCAAAGCAGGAGCAGTCCACCATCAAGGCCGTGTCACAGGGTCGCCAAAGGAGATGGACCACTTGGGTAGGGGAGACCTCTCAGCTGGGCTTACCTGTGGAAGATGCCGCAAGCCAGACAGCTTTCTGATCAGGGCAACTTAGCCACAGAAAGCTCCGCCAGTGATTTGGTAAGGAAGGGAGCTCCCTGTTAGGTTTGTGAGGAAAGCGGAGAGAAGCGGAGACACCAGCCCTCATGTTCCACTTCCAGGCAAGGGACTGGAACATGAGGGCTGGTGTCTCCGCTGCACAGCTGAACTTTCCCCGTGAAATCACCACCACTCCACGTCAATTACGTTTCACATGGAATATGTGTGCCTTCTTTCACCGGTCTCCTCATGAGAGACTGAAGCCTTAATTCAGTGCTTTAAACCGCTCGGCCACACTACCTAGCTAGAATCCTCAACTTCAATTTAAAATGCAGAAGCCATAGTAATATAAACACCAAGGATCAGGAACAACAATTTTTTTCAAACTTCGTTGAACTTAAGGGTGGGTCGTTGCCCGTACAAATAGACTTCTCACCTCATCTGCATCCACGCCAAATGCTCGGTATGAAGCATCTCGAAGATCTGGAGTGGCCTTGCCAGTCTTGAGACTTCAACCCCAGAGAAAATCGGTGGAGGGAAATGAAAGCCTGTGTTGCCCAGCGACAGGCCCAAAAGTCTTGAAGAATGGAGGAATGGCCCAAAATACCACATACCCTGTGTGCAAACCTACAAATAACGATTGACCTCTGTCATTGCTCAAAAAGTTTATTTGACAAAGTCTTGAATTGAACTTATATTATTGACCAAATACTCATTTTCTACCATAATTTACAAATAAAATCTTTAGAAATCTTACAATGTGATTTCTGGGATTTTTTTTCACATTCTGTCTCTCACAGTTGAAGTGTAGCTACCTATGATGAAAATTACAGAACTCTCTTATCATTTTAAGTTGGAGAACTTGCATAACCAGTGGCTGGCTAAATAACTTTCTACTCTCTTTGTACGTATATACTGCTGGAGAAGATGATTGCAAGACTTAGTCATGTGACAACAAGCCTCAGTGTCCCCTAAATAATGGAGACATGCACAAAGTCGGTCATTATTGTTAAAAGGGTCAAACAAACTTGTCTAAATATTTTGTCCAATTGCTACCAAATTTGAACCGCAGGGATGGTTACTAACTGCAATACAAAAATAGCATTTGAAGGAGTTTTTATTATCATGACAAAGAAAATTGCCTCTCCATAAAATGCTAAGAATTCAATTCTTCACTGTCAGAGTTTGAGCAACTGTGTGTAATGAAGGTCAAATCACACCCTGAAGAGATTCATATGTGGCTTCTACCAACTGACATATACGGAAGCAATAAGCCTGTTTATGACACCCTGATTTCCTACAATATGTATACACTAGCATTAAGTTCTCAATCTGGTGTACCTCTCAACTTTTGCATCCTCTCAACGTAGCTTTGAATCTGAGGGCACAAAGACTCGAAATTGCCCATAAAATAGCTAATTGAGCACTGCGATTTGACTGGTGCCCATTCAAAGGTGTATATTTTTCTCACCCAGTCAGCTGGGAATAGACTCACTAGAGTTCATTCGTGACCCTAATGAGGACAAGCCCTAATGTACATGTAATTAAATGGGCATATGGATGGTCATATAAAATGTCTGGTATCTTATGATGGTTGTTCTCTAGTGTGTTAGTGCCCTTGAGTGGCAATGAATGGACCATTAGAAGATCAAATTTATTTGATGAAATTGAAATACAATGCTTGATTTGGTACGAACAGGAAACAAATCGGATGTGTGTGAGATCAATACAGTTTTCTGTTATGAATTTCTTTTGTGTTCGTGCAACATAGGTTTTTCGACAAATTTCAATAGACTCTTAAGTTGCCTATAGCTGTGAATGGTTGTCGCTAGTTGTCAGTTTTCTGACTGGTGATCATTCCAAGGTTACCCGCCTTTGGTACAGATTATGGATGGATGGACATGAGTGGTATTAGTTTATTCTGTTTCATCCTGTTGTTTTGTCTAAATTGGTACAGTGATCCCTCGCTACTTCGCGGTTCGTTTATCACGGCTTCACTGCATCGTGGATTTTTTACAGCCAAAAAAAAAGTTCTTATAATAAGAGTTCTAAAACCTTTGCAGTGTTGTACTTTGTTATAAAAGAAGTTGCTATAATAAAAGACTTCTTAAAACATATTTACAGTATTGTACCTTATGAAAAGTTGTTATAATAATAAAAGAGTCCTAAAATCATATTTACAGTATGTATACTTTAGCTACATCTACATCTACAAAATACGCATAGCTCTGCTATGGTAACTTGTGACCACTAGAGGTCCCTGTTTAACCAAGGTTAACGTCACATCTACATGTTACACACACACCCACACACACACACACACACGTATAATATTTATATTTTCAATATTTATACAATATTTTCTGTATGTTATTTATACTATTAATTTATTATTTACATGTCTGAAACTATTATTTAATGTTCTAACAATACATAACATATGCACTTAAATGGTTTCATATACATTTATTGACACACAAAAAATGTACAGATTAGAGAGTGACCCTACTTCGCGGTTTTCACTTATCGCGGGATGGTTTTGGAACCAATTATCCGTGATAAATGAGGGATTACTATATTTTCACTCCAGACGTCCCTCATGCCATGTTTATTTCTTCATATCAGGGAGAAATTTCTTCCATTTTATATTCTGGAAATGAAAAACATGCAAATGCTCATATTTCATGGTGTCTATCATGTCATCTTTTCTGCTTTTCATAACTGACTTACATTTTTTCCCCATGTAGATTTGGACTGCTTGGTCTTTACGTCATCAAACGACTCGTAAGTGTTTCCCTGGTTTTCAGTGGACTTGCCGGGGACCTGCTCATAGTTGGGGAAGGTGGCAATTGCTGGCTCCTGCTGAATCTCAGCATACATGGTGGCTCTCAGAGAGCCTGAACTCCATTCAGGTCTTTCAGAGGTATAGTACAGTGGGTTGGCACTAAGCAATTCAAGATCATCCCTCTGTCTCAAAGACACTGTGGGGTCATGAAGTGAATATGTGTGGCATGTTACCCTCTTGGCAGTGGCGTGGGATTGAGATGCTGAGACTGTGAATGATTGACTGTCAAACTGGTTTGAATAGGTCTCCTCTTGCTGATCCGGTTTATTTTTGTTTAGCATTGGCACAGATTTGCTTCTGCTACCCACAGGCGTCTGCTGAGAGTGAGCCACATGGCCACCAGGATAGCTTGCGTTGGTGTTTAAAAGTGAAGTCTGACCGGTTATCGAGCTTGTATTACCCCTGAGTCTTTCTGCTCTGTTCATATCAGAAAAAGATCCACTAAGGGAGAATGCCAGTGGAACACCCCTTTTTGGAACAGCAGGAGTCTGGAAGAAATCATGTCAAATTCAACATGTTGTCAGTGAGATCAGAAGTTTGTGTTTGTTCTTAGTATTTTAAAGTCTTTGGGCTCTGTTTTTGTGACCGTCTTAACTGCTGCGCAGCACATGGCGTAACGCTGCACAGAGCTAGGTTACACCCAATGTTGGCCATTTCTGCAAGTGGGAGGGCTCAATTATGGCCACAATTATGGAGACGTGTCGACTAAATTGGCAATCTTATATAAACTCGTGTACAAAAACAGGATCAATGTGTTTGTGCGTGTTTCATACCTGAGACAGGGAGATGGAGTCTACAGACACGGTTGCAGTCAATTTTTTATTTCTGGATTTAGGTGGCAGTGCAGGTGGCTGAAATATGGTGCATACACCACCAGTTTGTTCCTGGATCTTTTGATTGTTTTCAGCACCGCTCTTCTCATTCGGGTCCCACAGACTCCGCAAAGCCTGGACACTTACTGCTGATTCCCCTTTGCTGTTGTAATTCACCACATCATACAGTTCACCTGCGTTTGACTGGAAACAACAACAACGCACCATATTAGCTTTTTAGTTGGTACTTGAAGTCAACACCAAACCTTTCTTTGTAATAATATGCCCTGTGCAGCCAAAATGGTTGAAACACACTATTCTGATTAATATTTCATTTGTGAAATATGAATTAAACAGGCTAAATCCACCTGTTTTTATCCACCTCAAGGGGCAGCCATTTTGCTGCTTGCTGTCGACTGAAAATGAATCACAGTTGCCAGGTCTCAGGTCACACACAATCACGGCTCAGAAGTTTTCTCAAGCTGAGCCGGTGTAGGTACCACATCCACTCAGGTGTTCAGATCGGCTCGGGGGCCTAAGACTTTTGATGATGTCAGTTTTTGCGAGGAAAACTTCTAAAAACAATTCTAGATAATTGAATTCATGATGTGCAGTCTGGGATTGTTCATCTATTAGACCGAATTAGTTCTATTATTCATGTTTGATAAAAAATACATCATCATTGTGATATTATATTTAATCAGGCAATCAGACAATCTCCTACCATCATATCAAAACGTCGAATTTACAACCCACGCCACATGAAAGAATCTCATTACAAACTGACACTACCAGCTGTAGCTGTAAATGTTACATTTTCTTTTAAAACATCAAAAGCATCAATAAATCAAATAATCACCGACTTAAAACAGTGCATTGTTTTTAGAAGTTTTCATCATTCATGTTTGAACTGCAATCCCATTTCCGCAAAACAGACCACCCACACTCTTAAACGTCAACGCACTGTCCTTCTCGCCAATCATATAGCGTGACGTCATCAAAAGTCTAAGGCTGCTGAGTTGATCTGAACGCCCGAGTAGATGTGGTACCTAGACCAGAATTGATTTTGACCTTGAGACGTGTGATGTCATTTTCAGTCAAATGCAAGTGGCAAAATGGCCACCCCTACACATGGATAAAAATGGCCAAGGTGAATTTTGCTCCTTAACTCATATCAGGCGCAATATTCATCAGAATGACGTGTTTAGACTAGTGGGGACACACAACATATTATTGTAATTTCTATTGTAAGATTTTTAATAAAGTTTTAGGGTTGACTTTCCCTTTAAATGCACATTTGTTTCATAAACCAAAAAAAGTCAAATACAACAGTCAGTTTGATAAATGTATATTTTTTTACTATAGGAGTGTGATTTTTTTTTATGTTCCAGAGATGGCAGTTTGCATCGCAAAAAATTAATACTGATTTGTCTTATGTGAAATGTCTACATGGCTCTCCTTTTATTTCATGGTTTCAAAATAACCCTGCAGTGGGATATTTACAGCAATTTATCAGTGGACAAAACTAATAGATCATTTTAAGGCCTTGCAAACAAGCGTCATTTTATTTGTGCAGCAACAATCACTCACATACCAGAGGACTGAAAACTGGTCTCAAACACCTCACCTCATAACAGCTGGATGTCAAGTATTCTCCAAATGGCTGGATGGGGCTGATTTTGTAATGATCTATCAGGTCAGCGATGCAGGAAAAAGTGTGACAGTCACCTGATATGAAAAAAAGTTCCTCTTGGTTTTGAGTTATAACAAAATGGCGGCACCTGTCAAGGCCCCTGTAGAGGAAATGCACAACTCATTGTTTTTGCTAAAATAATTATTACTATTCTTGCTAGTTTCTGCACAATGAATTGACAGACAACACATGAAAATATTGTTGAACATCTCAGTGAAAACTTTTATGACTGCAAAAAATGGGACCAAATTCATATAACTTCCCAATGGCATAAAAATGAGGTATGATAAATTGCATACATCCACAGGCAGTATTTTTGCAACAGCTGAATTGAAAGTCACTTTTTGAGGGGTCGAAGGGCAACTCAAATTTGATGTCGTAAAAAGAGAGTTGTAGTAGTCTGTGCTGTTCTAATTTCATTGATTCATTATACACCCAAGCGAAACTCATTAAAGTCTCTCTTCTACTTCTTACTTGTAGGAAAGGATGTAGCCAATGGCTTTATCACTGAGGCGGATGAGAAAAGATCCCAGAACTTTATCTCCCAGGAGATCCTCTGCATGCCTGTGACAGGGAAGCCAACAACAAACATCAGAAGCATCTCAGCTGAGTAATATTGTAACCGAGTAAACAATTATCACTGTGAATCTTTCAGCTTAATCCCAGTTGCCAACAGACACTTATTGGTGGCCTTATGGAGCCTTATTTTCTTTTCATGGTTGGCCACATGCAAAGGCTTTAGTAAAACTTTCAACTCGCTACATGCCCAAAATGCCCAAATGACAGTATCAAATACCAATACATGTATTTCCTGACATTAATAGTGAAGGAATGGGGTCGAAATACAAAAAGTCCTGCCTAGCTACAAAAACAGATATGCTCAAACCTCATTGAATAAAGTACCGTATTTTCCGGACTATAAGGCGCACCTAAAAACCTACAATTTTCTCAAAAGCCGACAGTGCGCCTTATAGTCCAGTGCGCCTTATATATGGATCAATTGATGAATTTGTTGATCCATACTGGTTGTACACAGTGGTCTGCCAAAATGTTTCAGTACGTTTTAGTACGACTAGTAAATTCTAGTAAGACTAGTAAGATCGCATCGCTTCCCAACATTACGGCAACTGTAGTCAGGGGGCGTCACCGAATAGCTGTTGTACCCGCGAGGCTATTTCATTTCAAAATAGGCTGCTCCGTTAATGTTTCGAGTAAATTTACGGATTGATATGGAAGGGAAACATAGGTAAGCAGTACCAATGTGTTAGATCGAACTTTAGTCAGTTCCGATCATTTTATAGGAGATCGTTTGAGAAACGCGATTGTTTACCCTTTGCTGAGGCTCATGGGAGATTGCGAGCTGAGGCTCGTGGGACTTTGCGGATGGCTAATGCTATAACGCTAGCTGCTATACGTACCAGGCTATTTCATGTCAAAATAGGCTGCTCTGTTAATGTTTCGAGTAAATCTACGGATCGATATGGAAGGGAAACATAGGTAAGTAGTACCAATGCGTTAGATCGAACTTTAATCAGTTCCGATCATTTTATAGGAGATCGTTTGAGAAACGCGATTGTTTACACTTTGCTGAGGCTCATGGGAGATTGCGAGCTGAGGCTCGTGGGACTTTGCGGATGGCTAATGCTATAACGATAGCTGCTATACGTACCAGGCTATTTCATGTCAAAATAGGCTGCTCTGTTAATGTTTTGAGTAAATCTACGGATCGATATGGAAGGGAAACATAGGTAAGTAGTACCAATGCGTTAGATCGAACTTTAGTCAGTTCCGATCATTTTATAGGAGATCGTTTGAGAAACGCGATTGTTTACAGAGGGCTCGTTGGTTATTGGCTAGTGGATGCATACCACAAACCTAGTCAACCTCAGTTTGTTGCAGTATAGCTTCTATTTTATGCGCCTTATAATCCGGTGCGCCTTATATATGGACAAAGTTTTAAAATGGGCCGTTCATTGAAGGTGCGCCTTATAATCCGGTGCGCCTAATAGTGCGGAAAATACGGTACATAAACAGAAAAGTATATTCACATATTAAATCAATAAAAGAAATATTTTAAGTATATAATTATACCTACACACCAAATCAATAAAGAAGACATAACTAGACATTTTTGATAGGTGGTAATGACAAAGGGTTTTATAACTTTATGATCTGATATATTTCTGAGCACTTTGAAATAACAAATGTTTTTTGATATATTGCCTGAATAGCTTAATGACCCTTAAGGAACTGTTTAATGCAGGCCTGATGTTTTTCGAAATCACGGACACTGCTAAAGTCGTCTAAAAATGTTCAGTACTTGATTGTATCTTATGTTTTGACTAATGCTAGACGCCAGTTTTCGATTACTACTGAACGTTCTGCACAGAGGGAAATATTTTGCCTAACAAAGAAAAGATACGGTTGGAAGCATGATTAAACTAAGAATATAATGACGTAAGCAAAGACATGGAGTATCAAAAGAACAAACTTTGCATAGTCAGGGAACATTAATAGATTAATGATGTGACAGTCAAAAGCTCACATAAATTCGTACAAAATGACAAAATTGAAAGAATGAGGTCCGACAGTATATGTGCAAGGATGGAGGAGAATGTTTACAGGAAGGTCACTTGGAGATAAAAACCAGCAGGTGCCAGAGGGAGTCAGCCAAGGACTCGGCCAAAGATGATCGCCAAGGCCGAAAGACGGGATGGAAGACAACAGCCCCCACACACACCGAATCGCCCATAATCAGCACCCACTCCCATGGAATCAAAATCTCCTGCGAACTTGCCCCACCCCAAAGACTCATCACCCATCAAACTCGGCCCACACCGGCATGTGCAACTGAATATCAGCTGACCAAAGAACCTTGATCGTTGCCTTTTCTGAATGGAGACTTTCTGCTCTTGAAAGGCCCAGCGCTGTATTGTACTTTCCTGAAAACAGAGCTTTCTTAACAAGAATTGTGATTGAACTCAACCAACCTGTGTAAGTCTAATTTCTGCTGCAGTGTCTTAGCATTTTCCTAAATCTGAAGAAATCAAACGAGCACGCAGTGGGTAAATTGGATAACAGGTGATTGGCAATGGCTTTTGCCGTGAGGCGCAGATAGCGCGCTCCCTAAATTGTGGACAAAATCCAACAATAGTATGACAGTGGACGTGCTGAGGTGATACATCTTTCTAAAATGTTTCCACACTAAAGGAAGGGTTGATTGGTCACCCATTGGTTCTTCTGGAGACTTTGTTGACATGTTCACACAAAGTATGTGAATGTGAGAGTGATGTAGTATTTTCTAGTCACCAGGGGGGTATTCCAGAAAGCAGGTTCGAAATACTCTGAGTCTATCCCTGAACTCTGAGTTGACTTACTCTGAGATGGGAGACTGAGTATTCGGTTCCAGAAAAGCTGATCTGAGTTAGTTCAATCAACTCTGACTAACCTACAGTTAAGCGCGTGCACAACCACTATAAAAAGCCATCATCAATAGAGCCCCGATACCACGAGTCACTATGACAACTGAGGAAAAACAGATCACCTTTTACCACAATGGCGTTGGAGGTCCTTATGCAAGCCTATGGCGAATACAAATGTATTTGTCGCCGCAAATCTAATGCGGATGCAGCAGCGAAGGAGAGAGAGACGTCATGGGAGGAAATTGCTACCCGATGCGCAAGTTTGAATGTACTATTTCAGTGATGTAACATCTAACCATAAGATCGTAGCATCGCCTATAGTTATTAATTTAATTACGAATGAAATCTGACTTTGGGCGGCTCGGTGGTGACCTGGTTAGCACGTCCGTCTCACAGTTAGGAGGGTGACGGTTCGATTCCACCTCCAACCCTCCCTGTGTGGAGTTTACATGTTCTCCCCTTGCCCGCGTGGGTTTTCTCCGGGCACTCCGGTTTGCTCCCACATCCCAAAAACATGCTTGGTAGGTCAATTGAGCACTCCAAATTTCAAATATATTTGAGGATTGTTCGTCTCTGTGTGCCCTGCGATTGGCTGGCAACCAGTTCAGGGTGTCCCCCGCCTACTGCCCAATGACTGCTGGGATAGGCTCCAGCACACCTGCGACCCCTGTGGGGACAAGCGGTATAGAAAATGGATGGATGAAATCTGATTTTCATATAGGTGCAATCCAACAGGAGAAAAAATAACTTGGAAGCAGCTCAAAATAAAACAAAAATATTAGTCAAAAAGGTAAGGCATGTTTTGCTAGGCTGTGATTGCACCTCTTTGATTTTAATTTAATTATTTTAAATGGATTTACGCTACTAAACAACGTCAATATTAATGTAAACTAAAATATTAATTCAGTGGCTACTTCAAATAATTTAAACCCCAAACAAAATGTTTTCTAACATCCTCTCAGTTAATTCTACACTTTGTGGATTAACACAAATGCATTTATGTTTTATACCTATTGTAGTCATTTAAAATGTGATGCTGTAGCCTACACCAACACTCAATAAAATACTATTTTAAAGCAAACATTGAGTTCTGCTCAGACAACAGAAAAAAAAGTAATGCTCTGCATCCTCGAAATTATAAAGAAAACGCTATTTGTAAAAAATACATAGTGCGATGCATAAAGTTTGCTCTGATGTGAGTGCTCGTCCGCGGTGTGCGGGAATCGAACTCAAGGTGCCTGCACACAAGACAGGCAAGTGTACCACAACACCATGAGGCATTCCACAGCCAGAGAAGGTTATTGAGATAAATTATACTGTTCATAGAAAAGCGGTAGCGTTCGAAAAGATATTCTTCTAGAAATTATAAAACGTCTAATCTGGGTTGGAAGATTCTCTCGCGACGTAAAGTGTTTCGAATTATTACGGCTTCGATGTCAATCGAATTTCGAATGAACAGCCAATCTATGATTAACCACTTTCTTTGTGAGGGAGGAGACAAGTTGAAACCCTGGGTCTCTTATAGTAAACCTGCCAACGAGCAGGTTATGTTCACTGAGTTACCTCTCCTTCTGGAACACACAACTCAGAGTTTCCTTCATTTCACGGTTAACTTACTCAGAGTTTTCACATTACCCGCTTTCTGGAATACCCCTCTGGTGTAACTCGTTGCTATTTGTTTATGTACATCATAGATTACATATACACACCCATTGCACTAGAGCAGGGGTCACCAACGTGGTGCCCACAGGCACCTGCTAGCCACCAAGGACCACATGAGTAGCCTGTGACCTGCTCTAGATATCACTTGAAAATGACAATGACAGATTTATGAAAATAATATTATGCATATTATGTTTACAGGTATTTGATTCTTAATTATTGTGGGTAATCATGCACATGTCAAGCATACATGTTAGCAGATATTGTTAAGATGTTCGTCATGATATGGGCGATACTGGAACAGTGCAATCTATTCCATGCTGTGAAAAGGAATCATTGGTTCTTACTTTCTTCCTGTGAATCCTTGAAACCAGTCAGGAAAGTTTCCATTTTGTAATATGATCTGTGCCTGTGTCCCAATGAACCATTGAAGCACTAGCTCCTTCAGGCCTCCTTCAGCTGAGTCCAGATGTAGATCAATACATGATTTTGTCTCCATTCCTACACGTTTGTCATGAAACCAACACGCCGATGTGCACCAGTGAATGAATGCTCCCTGCTTGGGTCAGCGCTCAAAAGAAAGGACAGCCGCTCATTTGACTATAAAACAACTACCGTGTGGTTTGAACAATGGTATTGTTTGACTTCATTATCACTCAGCTGCCTTTCACTGGTTATCTGTGTTCCGTGTGCATGGTGCTTGCACGGTGGGCAGAAAATACAGTACAGTTCTTTACTAACTGAGGAAGAAGGCAAAACAGGAAAAGTGGGCCATGATGAGTTGAGAGAATAAACAGGAGTCACAGAGCAACTCACAATATGATCAGAACTAATGAAATTCATTCACTCCTTGATTAGTCATGTCGTCTGTGTGTGTGCGTGTGTGTGCGTGCAAGAACACAACACAAACTCATTGTACAATTACAAAAAATATATACGTATATCATTGCCAACGACTCTTTGGAAAAGCGTAATGAGACATTGCGTTGTTGATTGATTCATAAATTTTTTTGCGTAAACCTGCTGTGTCCTATTAGTTAAGGTTTTACAAGTCTGCACAGAACACTGATTGTAATTTGCAAGTTGCATGTGTCTGTAACGGGACCACACTAGGTGTCATGACATAGCGATCAAGAGCCCCCCACAGGGGACACGGAGTTCACAATTGAGACTATTTTTAACTCTGCAAGACATTTCCCCCCTGAACACCACTGTCTTGTTTATACTCGCGTTGTGCATGGAAAAAGAGACAGCCACAGCACAGAATTTCAAGGGGACGAGCTTTACTAGTTTCACCGATTATATGGAACACGAGGCCATGCATGCTCGTGTTTACAAGGCTCAACTGCGCTTTTAAACAACCGTTAGTTCTTAAAACATGGATATTTTCAAGCAAAAGAAGGTTGAAGATTTTTATGAAATCGGGGAAGAGTTGGGAAGGTACTGTACGTGCTAACCTTTTTGCATGAGTAAACATAAGTGTGTCTGTTTAGTTCATTTTTGCTACGCGCATAATATTGCCTGACGTAACGGCAGGTCTGCTCCTCGATTTATGTCGGCGTTCCAAACGGCAGCGACGTAAATTGATTTTGTGAATGTAAGTCGGAACTGGCCGTGTTGTCTATCCCTTGCCTACACAATCGCAAAAGTGAAGCGATTGTGAAACTGTGGTAGAATAAATGTTTTTGGGAAAACAGTATTGGCAGTAAATACAATATGAAAACACTAAAATAAGAAGCCGACAGTAACTGACTTGTCTCTTTTTGGCATGGAAAATAATGCTGTTTTTTTGCTTTTTACCCCATAAATATTAGTGTTGTTTGACGAAATAGAAACGGTTTGATTTCCGTATCGAATCTTAGTAGAAACACACAAGTCTAACATTGGCTTGGTTTGGCAGGTGACAACTGCTTGACATGTCAGGCTGCTTTTTAAAGGAGTGTTCTATCTTTAGATGCACACTTTCTTTGCTGTCAGACTGGCTACAGATAGGGAAGGGCGTTCACTTGCAACCACTCAGGTCATCTAAAGAAAAAAAAAAATGTGTACACGCAGTGGCTACTAAAAAAAATGACAAAACAAGACCTTACCGTCAGATCATTAAATGTGTGATTAAACACTTACTAATTGGGGTAAATCAATTGATTTTTTCAACTGCTTATCCAGGGTCACGGGTTGGCTCTGAGCGGCAGGAATTAAAAGTACAGTGGCCCCCTGCAATTCACTTGATCGATTGTGAATATCGAACTTCCGATGCGACGTCACGAGAGGTAAAGCACGTCAAGGTGTTCAATTGACACCGAATGTTTAACACAAAACATGACTAAATAAAAGAGTTTCTTCCTTTCTATGTAGCTGGGTGCTTAAAACAGAAATCCAACAAGTACCCAACAGGGTTAATTGTTACAACAAATCTTCCAACAAAAAGTCTTTGTATTGTGGAAGTAAAAAATAACCTTCCTCTATTATTTATTTATCCATTGTTGGATTTGGTCCATAATTTAGGGAGCGCGCTATCTGCGCCTCACGGCAAAAGCCATTGCCAATCACCTGTTATCCAATTTACTCACTGCATGCTCGTTTGATTTCTTCAGATTTAGGAAAATGCTAAGACACTGAAGCAGAAATTAGACTTACACAGGTTGGTTGAGTTCAATCACAATTCTTGTTAAGAAAGCTCTGTTTTCAGGAATGTACAATACAGCGCTGGGCCTTTCAAGAGCAGAAAGTCTCCATTCAGAAAAGGCAACGTTCAAGGTTCTTTGGTCAGCTTATATTCAGTTGCACATGCCGGTGTGGGCCGAGTTTGATGGGTGATGAGTCTTTGGGGTGGGGCGAGTTCGCAGTAGAGTTTGATTCAATGGGGGTGGGTGCTGGTTCGGTGAGAGCTGGTTCCATGGGGGTGGGTGCTGATTATGGGCGATTCGGTGTGTGTGGGGGCTGTTGTCTTCCATCCCGTCTTTCGGCCTTGGTGATCATCTTTGGCCGAGTCCTTGGCTGTCTCCCTCTGGCACCTGCTGGTTTTATCTCCAAGTGACCTTCCTGTAAACATTCTGCTCCATTCTTACACCTACACTGTCGCACCTCATCCATTCGTCATTCTTTCAATTTTGTCATTTTGTACGAAATTATGTGAGCTTTTTGGCTGTGACATCATTAATCTATTACTGTTCCCTGACTATGCAAAGTTTGTTCTTTTGATACTCCATGTCTTTGCTTACATCATTACATTCTTAGTTTAATCATGCTTCCAACCGTATCTTTTCTTTGTTAGGCAAAATATTTCCCTCTTTGCAGAGCGTTCAGTAGTAATCGAAAAGCTGGCGTCTCGCATTAGGCGACATATGACGTTTAGTCAAAACACAAGATATAATCAAGTACTGAACGGTCAAGACGACTCTGGCCGTGTCCATGATTTAGAGAAAAAACATCAGGCATGCATTACACAGTTCCTTAAGGGTCATTAAGCTATTTAGGCAATATATCAAAAAACATTTATTTCACAGTGCTCAGAAATATATATCAGATCATAAAGTTATAAAAACCTTTGTCATTACCACCTATTAAAAATTACGGAAGAGGATTAGGGCCAGTGAAGAAACAAAAAGCCCCTAGGTGCGAGTGCGGTTCATCTCGGTGTGCCCTGCGATTGGCTGGCAACCGGTTCAGGGTGTCCCCCGCCTACTGCCCGATGACTGCTGGGATAGGCTCCAACATGTCCGCAACCCCCGTGGGGACAAGCGGTACAGAAAATGGATGGATGGTGAAGGAATGGGGTCGAAATACAAAAAGTCCTGCCTAGCTACAAAAACAGATATGCTCAAACCTCATTGAATAAAGTACATAAACAGAAAAGTATATTCACATATTAAATCAATAAAAGAAATATTTTAAGCATATAATTATACCTACACACCAAATCAATAAAGAAGACATAACTAGACATTTTCAATTTGGAGTGCCCAATCAGCCTACGAAGCATGTTTTTGGGATGTGGGAGGAAACCGGAGTGCCCGGAGAAAACCCACGCGGGCACGAGGAGAACATGTAGACTCCACACAGGGAGGGCCGGAGGTGGAATTGAACCCGCACCCTCCTTCTGTGAGGCGGACGTGCTAACCAGTGCGCCACCAAGCCGCCGCCTGCTAACACACGTGAAAGCAAATTAATTAAAATAATCTTTCGTCTACTTTTTGTGTTTTAGTGGACAGTTTGCCATCGTAAAGCAATGCAGAGAGAAAAATACAGGACAGGAATTTGCAGCCAAGTTCATCAAAAAGCGTCAAAGTATTGCCAGCTCGCGGGGAGTTCGGCTGGAGGAGATCCAACGCGAGGTAGCAATTCTTCAGCAGATTCAGCACCAAAATATTGTCACTCTACACGATGTCTACGAGAATCGTACTGATGTCGTTCTCATTCTGGAGTTGTGAGTGACTAATTCAATACTTTTTCCAATATATTGTTGATTTTTCTGGAAATTCTTCATTTAATGTGCATTCAAGCAATTAATTAAACTTTGTGGTTATGTAAAATACACAAAGATATTATCATGGCCTTATGGAGATTGCAGCTTTTTTTTACATTTAGACAGACATTTCGAAATATTGTAATGATAAAGATGTACTCCATAAGCCAATGCTTCTCAACTATCTTCTGTTACGTCAGCGTGACATCACAATGTGAGGAACCGGTAACGTTTTGGAATTGGGCGGGGCTGGTGCTTGTAGAGGAGGAATGATAGAATGCTTCAAGTTTGGCGAATAAAGGAAAGCAGGTGTTTTTGGTTAGGAATTAGTATGATAACATGGGTCGAAAAAAATATTTAGTATGTCTGTAATTGTCTGTATTCCAGGGTCTCTGGCGGTGAGCTGTTTGACTTCTTGGCCCAGAAGGAGTCTCTAAGCGAGGACGAGGCAACCCAGTTCATCAAGCAAATCCTCGAGGGGGTGAACTACCTCCACTCCAGAAAAATAGCCCACTTTGATCTCAAGGTTTGTCCTGAAAAGATTACCATACAATTTGTACGATTCATATCTTTATACTATTAATCGACTGCAATTAGTACTTTTAGGAGCCACGACATTACAATATGTTAAACTGAGAAGCAGCGTCCTGGTAATTACTATTAGCATAGTGAGCATTAAAGATAAAGAACTGGGACAATTTCTAACACTTTCATTTTTACCCTCTTCACTTCCACTCAATTCTGGCTTTCCTTTCTTTGCTTCACTTCCCTCCTCACATCACGAGACCACTTTGCTGATTTTTTGAAGGAATTTCTCTAAAGATGTTTGCTGCAATTATTTAAGGCTTTTTTTTTTTTTTCCGGGAAAAATATATCCTCTCACCTCCAGAAATGACGAATCCACGAGGATGTTGTTCACTGACATTGCCTCGAGTGGCAATCCTCGGCAAATCCTCCCCATAACGTATAGTTCTGTCTTAATGCTGTGCTTTTTTTTTTTTAACTAATCCAAACCTTTTTAATATTGACTATTTAGTACTGTACAGTACAAAATACTGAAGTAGTGTGAAGTAGTGTTAATGAATTTGTCATTTGTTTTTCTATAGCCTGAAAACATAATGCTGCTAGATAAGAATGTGCCATTGCCAAGGATTAAACTCATTGATTTTGGTCTTGCTCACAAAATTGAAGCTGGAGTGGAATTCAAAAATATCTTTGGAACACCCGAGTTTGTTGGTAAGACTGTTTATCTGCTCGTTTGTCTTGACCAGAATGCTCTGTTCTGCTACTTTAGCTGTTTGTATCACTTTCTTTTTCTAAAGCACCTGAGATTGTCAACTATGAGCCGTTGGGTTTGGAAGCAGACATGTGGAGCATTGGAGTCATAACCTACATCCTGCAAGTGAACTGTGTTATGTTATGTTGCTTATAGTTCACCACCTGCGGATTCCCATATTTGCATTTTTTTTTAATTAATCAATTTTGTTGTTATTTTTCAGAATTTCCCCCTCTATTTTCGTAGAATATTTATCAGTGTTTTTTGAACAATTTCTGGGGTGATTTTCCCAATGCATTTCAATAAGCATCAATTATACTTCGGGCCAGCCCGGTTCCTTTCCTCCGTGATTAGCCGGGGTCGACTGTACTGTAATTCACTTCACACATTGTTTCCCTTAAACAGAAAAAAACGAAGTGAACCTGTTTGTTTCATATTCTTTCAGATTAAGTGGCGCTTCTCCTTTCCTTGGGGAGACAAAACAGGACACACTGAAAAACATTTCAGCCATAAACTATGAGTTTGATGAGGAGTTCTTCTGCAACACCAGTGAACTGGCCAAAAATTTCATCAGTCACTTGCTGGAGCGGGACAAAAAGTAAGTGCTTGGCTAATAATGTCCTAGGCAGACTGTAGGAACTTCAAGTACAATGATTTTGGAAAGCTGTATTTTTCCATTCCAGGAAAAGACTGACAATTCAAAATGCACTTAATCACCCATGGATCAAGGTACTGTGAAATGCTAAGTTTACATTTTTGGATAATTGCTTGTAATTGATTCCATGTTTATGTAGAAATGGCATCTTCTGTGAGGGCCTAATCAAACATCTTTTCTTTGAACCCTGAAGTCAAATGAGCGCAAGGAGGAAAATAAAGGCCAAGAGATGCAGAAACGAGAGAGACGCCAGCTCAAGACCAAGCGTCTGAAAGAGTACACTATTAAGTCCCACTCAAGCATGCCACCTAACAACACTTATGTAAACTTTGAGCGCTTTGCTCAGGTGGTGGAGGACATTGATCAAATGGAACGGTCGTTCATGAGCTTGGCAGCATCCCATGATTCTCTGCAAGAAGATATTGATGCCATGGTCTCTATATACAATGAGAAAGAGGCCTGGTACAAGGAAGAAAGTGAAGAAGTGCGCCACGAGCTCTCGCAAATCCGCTACGAGTTCCGTAAGGTGGAGTCCTTGAAGAGAAGTCTGCAGGATGAAATGCAGTCTTTTAGCTCCAGCCTCAGTGGCATCAGCAGCCGATACCAGGAGAGACAGAACCACTTTGATGCTCTCAACAAGGAGCTCAGCAATGAGCTGACGTGGTTGCAGGAGGTGATTGGTTCATATCCTACCGATGGGTGTGGTGGTTGCCCCAATGGTGACTTCACCACTGTCTTCAGCAATGAGGTCAATGAAGCCCTGAAAGATTTGCTGAACCGGCCCTGTGGAGGAGAGTTACTCTCTGGGATCAATCTGGATATAACCAAAACTGGACAACAAAGATAAATGAGTGTTCTTTCGAGTTAAAATGTTTCTGTATGTGCGTACAATAAATGTTTGATGGTATGCTGGTACACTGGATATGATTGCTTCCCTCCAGAAGAACTCTCATACACTTTCCAAATACTGTAAGAAAATAAATGCCTTGAAACCGAGCCTCCATTACATTTTGCTTGCTGTTATTGAAACTTGATTCCCCCCCCCCCCACACTTATTTCTTGGCAGCCCCTAAATCTGGCATGACAGGAATTCACCAAAATGAAAAATATTTTGTGGCAGTGGTGACATATTCCTGTCTTAAGAAGGCAAATAATGACATCCGATTCGAGAGATGAATAAAATTAATTCAGTCATTCATCCAAACCGCTTATCCTCACGAGGTTGGCCTAATTAATTACAAATTATTGTTATCGTCCCTGGTTGTCTAGTGGTTAGGAATTGGTGCTCTCATCGCTGTGGCCTGGGTTCGATTCCTGGTCACGGACTGAAACCTTTCTTGAATTTCCCCTCTGGGATCAGTTAAGTATCATGATTATCTTCATCATAGAGCTCAAACGCGGGATGCCAGGTGTGGCCCACGTCGACGAATTGTGCATCAACTTCATGTATCAATACTAAAATTATAAATTGTCTTCAATTTTAAGAAATAGAAACTTTCCGACGTGAAGACGCTATTACATAGAGCAGTGGTTCTTAATCTTGTTGAAGTTACCGAACCCCACCATATGCGCGTTCACCGAACCCCTCTTTAGTGAAAAAAAAACTTTTTTTTTTTTTCCATATTTAAGACATAGATGTTTTTTACTGGTGCAAAAAATGAGCCGTGCATTAACATCACCTTGTTCAAAGAACAAAACCAACACAATGCATTAACTCACAACAAATGACATACTACCTGCAAATCAGTGTAACTTCTGCTGTTGCCTTTGAGACCACTTCAGATATGCGTCATCACGAATTTATACTACATCTCCGCAGTGGAGAATCTGCCGAACCCCTGAGACCGACTCACCGAACTCCTAGGGTTCGATCGAATCCAGGTTAGAATACACTGACATAAACACTCAGATTTCACTGAAGGCTGAACCTAACATAGATAAGTACTCATTGTTTCTGGGATCAATCATTGTCATGATGTAATGAAATGAAAATGTAAAACATTCAAACTCAAACAAACCAAAGTAAAACGTAGCAAATAAATTGCGAAGATAATGTAAAAATTCAAAATCAAACAAAAACAAACCAAAGTAAAATGTAGCAAATAAATTGCGAAGATATAAGTCATTGTGCTTTTCAGATGTGATTTTAATAATTGTTGTGCCATCAACTGCTTATGTAAAATGCTCATTCTGATTGGCTGTTAACGATCAAAATGCAAATCTTGCAAAACCTCGTAAACAAAACGCCTGCTCTGGTGACGTTACGTTATCTGATATAGAGTAGGAAAAAAATTACTAAAAACTGCAACGACCCCCCAAAAATGCCGGCCCACCGGGCATCTGGACGATATGACCGAGGGCCAGTCCAGAACTGATTGTGGGAGTAAACTGGAGTAAGCACAGGAGGTGCATTTGTTTTTCTGTTGCTATAGTAATTCCAACAAATAAAATTTGACAGAATACATCTTTATTGTAGACTACAATACTATACAACCTTAACTATTGCTAGTATTTGTATTTTCTGAATGAGTGGATCCACAGCACATAGTCATGTTGGAAAGTCATCAATCACCCAGCCCCAGGCAAAACTGATCTGGGCAGGGTGAGATGGGGAGTTGGGCTCCCACGCGGCTACGTCACAGTCCTGGGCTGGGGCTCGGTGGGGCTGGGGCTCTCTCTGTGTGGGGCTGAGGAGCGGTCGTCTGCTCCGCCGCACTCACTGCAGCGGAAGAGGCGGGTAGAAGGCATGGACATGCATGCATTGCCTTGTCTCTGTGCTCAGAAGCGTTTTTAAATCCTGCGGAGATTACTTGAACTCTTCATGTTGACAATATGACTCCGTTTCATATTCCCTCATAAACACAACAATAGAGGAGACCTTTGACAGTTTTTGATGGTAAGCGAGCGTTTATCCCTGCTAACTATAAAGCGTAGCCAGTATGCTAACCTGCTATGAGACTGCAGAAAGCACAACTAATATAGCTGTTTTTTAAAAAATCATTTATTACTAACATGGAATTTTATTTATGTATCCTAACTCAATGCACAACTTGTACGATTCCCTCGTCATACCTGCACATAAGGGTGTTGGCTACCTTTCTGATCGCTGGGGCGATATTGCTCTACTAGCTCAGTGACGTAAGGAAACTTAGCATATATGATAGCTTACGTAAACATTGGCATTATTTGACAGTAGTCTTCCTGGTTCACTCGTAATAAGTAGCAAGTTGACAGTCCTCGCGTAATGACATCCATGTGTTGGTAGTACCTACGTGTCCTGTGTTTATGCTCTCCGTGGTTTATGAAGCTGTTTGTCATAATACAATGTCGAGCATAATACAACAAGAAAGTCAGCAACCCTTTCTCCGTCTGAAAACAACAGCTTTTGTTGCAATAGCTGACCTGTGGCGTCTTTAAGTAACGTTGGCCAGGGGTTTACCACACTGGAACCAAATTTTGCGCTAGCATTAGCATGGCCCATTGCTACTGTTAAGTTGACCCCTGTCTTGTTGTTATAATCGCTGTGAGAAATACTGGCGTACTCTTATCACCCAAAACACCTAAACTGCTCAAAGCTGTGGCATTGTGTGGAACCTTATCGGTGTGTCATCACAGGGAGTCTCTCAAAGCTAATCGTTTACCTTCACTGTATTTTGAGTACCATAGATATATTTTCAGGTAAATATGATGTCTGCATCGTTTATTTTCTGTATCACTTTTGTTAAGAATCGAGAAGAAATATGCAAAAAATACAAGGGTGATAATATTTACAGTTTTTGGCTGTCGATTAAGGTGTGGATCATTTTCTCAGAGTATTTGTACTGTTGTAAATGTATCTTCTCTGTGTTACACTTAGAGGTCCATGTGGTGAAGAACTACTGTACATGAAAATACTGCATACTGTCAATGTATGTATGCGAAAAGGGTTGTGAAAGGCTGTTTTTTAATTTGCTTCATCATTTCATAATGTCAAATAGTTTCCGTGTGCATGGAATTACAAATTGACTGAGGTGTATCTATAAAACTATCGAATGAAATTTTACCAGTGTCATTCAACAAAGAATGTTTTTAAGTGTGCAAGGATTAAGTGTAAATCCAGCAGTGAGTGATTACAGTGTCCTGAAAAAGCTTTTAGAATTCCCAACGTTTCGACATAAAATAACTAGATATTTTTTTCTCTCCAAAATGACAGATGAAAAACAGGACCTGCATTAATGTATAGGTTTTCATATTTTTAATGATGTTTGCATACAATGACAGAAGGGGGGGGAGGAATAAATGATTAATATCTGCCCCCCCCCTGGAAGCAATAACTTCAACCAGATAACTAGAACCAGATATTAGCAGATCAGCCTGGCACATTGATCAGGATCAATCTTTGACCATTTCTCATTCAGTGTTTTTGCAGTGGGATGTCTGGTATAACTCACTGCCTTGACCTCTCCAGAATGTTTCTTTTGTTCTTCTGAAACCATTCTGAAGTTGATTTACTTACGTGTTTTGGATGATTGTCCTGGTGCAACATCCATCCTATTTTTAGCATCAGCTGTCTGACAGGTTGCCTCAAGTTTTCCTGCAAAACATTCTGATACATTTTTGAATATATTTTCCCATTAGTGATTGCAAGTTGGCAAGGCCCTGAGTTATTAGCAAAGCATCCCCAAACCATAATGCATCCTTCCACTATGCTTGGGATGAGGTTTTGATATTGTTGAGCTGTTCCATCTTTCCTCCACACGTGACATTGTGTATTCCTCTCAAATTCAATTTTTATCAGTCCACAGAATACTTTACTGGTACTTCTGTCGAGTACCTTTTTTTGCCAACATTAAATATGCAGCAAGGTGTTTTTTTTTTAGGACAGCCGTGGCTTCCTCCATGGAGTCCTCCCATGAACACCATTCTTGGCCACCGTTTTACATATAGTAGCTTAGGGGTGTCATGATTTCTTGTTTTTAAATAGATGAGATCATTTTGCTGCTGCCATGTTATTCAGTGAAGATTAGTGAGCCCTTCCCAGAAGATGCCTCACAAGCCTAAGCCATGGACATTACATATATAAGCAATGAGCTTGTATGTTTAGGGTCATGACTTGTTTATATCCTCTGTAAAGCAGTAGAGTGTGATACCTTCACTTTTGCCCTCTGGCGTTGTTGCTGATGTCACTACTATTTTAGGGTCTTACATTAGGGTCTTTTATTAAAATCTAAATTTGAGATCTTAATCTAAAACTAAATGTTTGCCATCATCTCATCTGCTGTTTTTCCCCCCATCGGTTTATGTATCTGTTATGTAGTAATCCCGTGATCACAAAAATTGTTGTACTGGCTACAGCCGATGGTTTTGCTTTAGCCCTGAATTATTTTTCATCTTTTCTCAATATTCATAGTGTAGTGTACAGTCACACAGTGCACATGCAAAACCCAAATTGACATCTGAGTTTAGGGATTTATCGCTTTACTGTTTGAATAATCAATATAATAGCTCACGACCAGAAAAATGAAACCCCATTAATCACATTTGTTCCAAATACTCACAGGAATAGAGGGGGGGATTTGTTTAGATAAAATTTTGCTCATTTATCATTTGATCTCGAATGCATTTGTTTTCAGTCAGCAGTAAAAATAAGATAATTGTGCTCACTATTCCGATCCTTTCAGCTGTACATGTGTGATGGGAACAATTTCCACATAAATCCTATTTCAAGTTTGCACTGTGATTGGAGGGCAATCAGTCAAGATCACCCTTTGCCCTGAGTCAGTTGTATGTTATAGTGATACCCTGATTTACACTCAACACTAACATTTTGCATTATGTGATTCACAATTCCAGGACTGATGGCTCCAGAGTGACGTGCCATGGCGTTAATGATCCCGCCAGTAAAACTCAAATGGTTGGAGCACCTAAACAGCTCATGGATCACAGAGGACAGCGAGTCGATAGCCACGCGAGAGGGTGTTTCTGTCCTCTACTCGAAGCTCTTGGCCAACAAGGAGGTTGTACTGCTACCCCAGCAGGTGCTATGTCTAAAGGGTCCCCAACTGCCAGACTTTGAGCGCGAGTCCCTCTCCAGCGATGAACAGGAGCACTACTTGGATGCTCTCCTGGGCAGCCAATTGGCCTTGGCCAAGATGGTCTGCTCGGACTCTCCTTTTGCTGCTGCCCTGCGAAAGCGTGTCTTGGTTCTTCAACGTATATTCTATGCACTTTCCAACAAGTATCACGACAAGGGAAAGGTCAAGCAGCAGCAGCACTCTCCAGAGAACAACTCAGGCTCCAGTGATCTGCACTGTGTCAGTGAGCGGCCTCGCTCTAGCACCGATGCACTCATTGAGATGGGCGTTCGCACCGGCCTCAGCCTTCTGTTTGCGCTGCTGCGACAGAGCTGGATGATGCCTCCTCCACCAAGCCCTTGTGGGGGACCCGGTGCCAACTTAAACTTGTGCAATGATGTCATCCGTACGGCCATTGATGTAGTTAGTTCCCTGCCACCCCTTTCTCTGGCCAATGAGAGTAAGATACCTTCAATGGGCCTGGACTGTCTGGCCCAGGTCACAACTTTTCTCAAAGGAGTTACTATGCCAAACTCTGGGGCAGATATCTTAGGTCGACGGCTAGCTTCAGAGTTACTGCTAGGACTCGCCTCCCAGAGGGGTTCCCTTCGCTACTTGCTCGAATGGATTGAGATGGCACTGGCAGCATCAGCTGTGCTTAGTACTATGGAACAAAGTAAGGTGCTACAGAGCCAGGAGGGTCTCATTGGCTACGATTGTTTCATGAACATCCTAATGCAGATGAGACGCTCATTGGTAAGTAAATTAATAGGTAGAATAAATGTTTTGTGGCTTTAGTGTGTTGCAACCCCTCTACTGATAAGCAGTGAAGTGGGAGTAAGCCATATTTGTTCAAACAATCATTAGGACTTGACAGAAGTATAGTGACGCCACTTCACCTATTGCGGCTTCACTATTTCGCGGCTTTGTACGTGACGGGAGAACGGCGTTTAAATACACGCTGATAGCGCGGGGAAGGCTTGTGAGCAATGTGCTGACCGAGGACTAGCGCCGGGGGTATAGGAGGAGATCACGTGATAATATTATGTGTTCTTTTATTTACTGTAAAGGTACAATACATGTAAAGAACAGTGTGGGAATGGTTACTAAGGGAATGGGAAAGGTTTAAGTAGCGTAAAAGTATCGGGGAGGGTTTAGAAAGCCTTAATATAGTGTATAGGACCACAATGCAACAGGAGATTCATGCGCGACTGTGACTCACTTTGGTTTCGCTCAGCATGATCTCCCTCGGGTTAGTGTAGTGTGTTAATCCTGAATGGTGGACACTTTGCATTGCTTGACAAGTAAACCAACGGTTAAAATAAACCTGCAATACAACTTGACCCTCTAGCGACCAACAATAAACACTATGTGCTGTTAGATTCAATCCAGTTGTGTATGATTACATACATAAATACATATACAGTTTCTATTTTGTGGATCTTCGATTATTGCGGGTGGTTCTGGAATGGATTTCCCAAAATAAACGAGGGATCACTGTACTTGATAAATATCTGTGAACAAAAATCTGATGGTTCTGTGCCCATCTTGTTTTCACATTTATAATGCAAGAATTCACCTCACCTGAGGAAAAACAACCAATCATTGACAGAAATTGTCAAGCCTTTGTTGTAAACTCATTGCAGGGATACCTCTAATGCCTCACAAAAATATTCTTTAAACCAAATAGCATTAGGGTTATAGTTGGTCTCTATCAGGAATTAGGTGGTTTTCTTGCGTAAAAAGGTAACACGTCAGCACAAAGTCGTTGGGGTGTATCGGTTCGTGCGTGACAAATGATGATGACGTAGGCGTCTAGGGCTGTGACTATCGAATAATTTTAGAATAAATTCTATCAAATAATCAGATACAATCTTATTTTGCATTGAAGTGTATTACAAAAGCATTATTTGCCCAATTACTGTTTCCCGTTTAATTTGTGTTTAGGGTTAGGTATTGTTAAGTGATAAAACACAACTGAACAAAAAGTAAGCAATGTCACACAAGAGGGACTATTGTTGTACTCACCAGCCTTTTTGAATTTGATTCAGTTCCTGGTTTGGTCATTGTTTCTCAAAGTAAAAGCAGATGTTGCAAAGTTCCTATTTTGATTACACATCAATGATAATACGTCTGCTTTCATGAAAAACTGTAAAAATCAGAATAATGACTGTTGATAGTCTGAAATTAGAGCACTGGGAAGATTTAAAGTTAAACAATGTTCTAAATGATTCCTTGAGTATTAAAATTGTTGTTTTATTGGGTGGTGTGCCGTTCTTTATATCCAATTTAAGCCATAAAATCTGGCCAGAAATGAACGATCATTATTTATCATGTGCTACTGTCAAGTCATAATGACTTTTAGCAAATACTACAAATTATTATTATTATTATTATTATTAATTTATTTTAAGTTGAAAAGCCTCTTTAAGGTACGTCATTTGTCAACCACTACAACTGAGTTGCCCCGTTTACTCCGATTAGAACTGGACAGTATAACCTTGTTTGTTAGCGTGGTAAGATCCATATACCGTATTTTCCGCCCTAAAAGGCGCACCTAAAAACCTAAAATTTTCTCAAAAGCCGACAGTGCGCCTTATAGGCCAGTGCGCCTTATATATGGATCAAGTGATGAATTTGTTGATCCATACTGGTTGTACACAGTGCTCTGCCAAAATGTTTCAGTACGTTTTAGTACGACTAGTAAATTACAAGGTCGCATCGCTTCCCAGCATTACGGCAACTGTAGTCAGGGGGCGTCACCGAATAGCTGTTGTACCCGCGAGGCTATTTCATGTCAAAATAGGCTGCTCTGTTAATGTTTCGAGTAAATCTACGGATCGATATGGAAGGGAAACATAGGTAAGTAGTACCAATGCGTTAGATCGAACTTTAGTCAGTTCTGATCATTTTATAGGAGATCGTTTGAGAAACGCGATTGTTTACAGAGGGCTCGTTGGTTATTGGCTAGTGGATGCATACCGCAACCCTAGTCAACCTCAGTTTGATGCAGTATAGCTTCTATTTTATGCGCCTTATAATCCGGTGCGCCTTATATATGGACAAAGTTTTAAAATGGGCCGTTCATTGAAGGTGCGCCTTATAACCCGGTGCGCCTTTTAGGGCGGAAAATACGGTAATCATAAAATGTCATCTGTGAATTTGATCTTTCAGGGCTCTTCAGCAGATCGCAGTCAATGGAGGGAACCTACACGGAACACTGATGGGCTATGTTCATTGTATGAGGCAGCACTCTGTCTTTTTGAAGAAGTAAGACAATACGTTTTTTTTTTTCTAATTCACCTGGATCCGTTGTTTCAGAGAGGGTATAACCCTAACCCGTATTTCCCGGAAAATAAATAAAAAATTGCCCTGAAATTGCAGAAGACTTATGGTGCTTTATCTACACCATAACTTTTAAAAAACCAAACATCCAATTATTTGAAAACATATTAATATAATCAGCAGACAAATTGCTGCCGTTATATTCTAACTACGAGTTGTTGGTGTCGTCTGTTTTTTTCTTTTTCTAAATGTATAATCGTCCCACATTTTAGGTCTCTGATTCTTTCATTTAAATTAAAAAAATAAAGCTCCTCCTAATTAGAGTGCAGCTCCTCTACCTTACTGAAAACTGTTCTGCAAAGAAAATTTCATTTGAACCTTGTACATACATACATAACATATATTCATTTATGTGTATGTATGAATCCAGCTTGCGTAGGTTTTTTTGCAAAATCGTGACGCAAGTTACTCTAGAAGTCTATTTGTAGGACATTCCCCTAATTGTAAAGTTTTTCTTCCAGGTATGTCGAATGGCATCCGACTACTCTCGCACTTGTGTTAGTCCAGACAGCATCCAGACAGGTGAAGCACCTGTAGTATCTGAAACCTGTGAGGTTTATGTGTGGGGAAGCAACAGCAGCCATCAACTCGTGGAGGGTACACAGGAGAAAATACTGCAACCTAAGCTGGCTCCCAGTTTTGCTGATGCACAGACGGTAAGGAAAACATCCAATATTTGCTCTGGTGCACTTTGTACACTCAGTGGCACCTTGACTTCTGCACTGACTTCTGGTGCTGAGTTAAATTTTGCTTCTCAGCTTCAGGGGTCATAAGGGCTGTTGGTCTGTCTTTGGAAGGGTTGCTTGCTACTTGCTTGCTTCAATACAATGTGGTGCCCTGCTGTGATCATAGGAATAAAACTCTGTGCCCCTGTACTGTGAAGCTAAGTTTGTTTCTTCAGATGACAAAATTCCGTACAAACATGGTACCCACCCAGCCCTGTTAGCAAGAGCTCAGCGGATGGAGCCACTGAAGGGAAAGCGCAATCTTCTTTAACTTCTTATAGGGACAGTATGCAGAATCCTGTGCCATCTAGTGGTGAACTAATATGTGAATGCCAGAACTTAAGTTTGAAGTGCGTGCATTTTGAAGCACGTGCTTTGTTGCCACAAAGAGACCACATGTTGCTAGCCTACCACCAATTTCTGCAGCAGAGGTTCAATCAAAATGTCTTCAGCCTAGTGGTAGAGAGTCCACCCTGAGACTGGAAGGTTGTGGGTTCAAACCCCGACCGGGTCATACCAAAGACTAAAAATGGGACCCATTGCCTCCCTGCTTGGCACTCAGCATTAAGGGTTGGAATTGGGGGGTTAGATCACTAGCGGAACCGCTACTGCTCACTGCTCCCCTCTCCCCCAGGGGATGGATTAAAATCACATGGGGATGGGTTACATGCAGAGGACAAATTTCACCACACCCAGATGTGTGTGTGACGATGATCATTGGGACCTTCGGGACTTTTTCATAAACGACTCATAGTATTCACTCAAGTGAAGAAGTGCATTGCGTTTGTTACACATGCTGTAATCATTGATCCAACAATTTTGTGATCAGGTGATTGTTCATATGTTTTTATGCTAAATACATTCACTGAATTTTCCTTAACAGATTGAGGCAGGCCAGTACTGCACTTTTGTAATCTCTTCTGATGGTTCTGTGCGAGCTTGTGGGAAGGGAAGCTACGGCCGCCTAGGCCTCGGGGACTCCAACAACCAGTCCACACTGAAGAAGTTGACCTTTGAACCCCACCGTGCCATCAAAAAGGTGTCGTCATCCAAGGGCTCGGATGGCCACACCCTGGCCTTCACTACGGAAGGTGAAGTGTTCAGCTGGGGTGATGGCGATTACGGCAAGCTGGGTCACGGGAACAGCTCGACACAGAAATACCCAAAACTTATCCAAGGACCGTTACAAGGAAAGGTAGGCCAGTTTCAGCCAGTTTACTTCAGTTTCAGTGAAAAATTTAATCCCATTACAAATTGAAATTACCATCCTGCCTTCCCTCTTGGTCACTTCCTGGATTCCTGTACTGATTCAAATGCAATTACGGTACATAATAGATGCTACATAAAATTACAGATTATATTGTATTTTGTTTTGCGCTGCATTCTATAATAGTTCCTGTGACATAAAAGAAAAGTAAACCAACTTGTGTATGGTGACCAGCATTGGTAAAGATATGTGAAGCTTTTTTCTTTTTTTACATGAGGTGGTGGTATGTGTATCTGCTGGCTACAGACACAGTGCTGCAGTCAGTGAAGATGGAGAGCTGTATACATGGGGGGAAGGTGATTTTGGAAGATTGGGTATGTCATTTATCTGAAACACACATTTAGAGAAGATGTTTTCCAACAACTGCTGCAAGTACACCACACATTATTGCAGCAGAAATAACACAGCACATTTGTTTTCTTCGTGTTGGGCTTTATGTCTTCTTGTATTGATTGCTTAACTTACATTTTTCATTTGAATTTTTAGATTTTTAATAGCTTTGCATTACGTTTCTCTAAACGTTTGACAACTTTGTTTCGGCTAGGTTTTGTTCCGCCATTAGACGACACAAATGTAGCCCGCTAACGAGTTGATAGACGTGTCGCAGACAAACGTAGTGTGTCGTAGCCGATTTTGAGTTGCCTCGACGTGTCCTGAAGTGTCAAACCGACGGAGAGTAGCTGCTCATCTACGGAAGTTTCATTGTGGATTGATGCACAAGAGCAGCTCAGCTGTTGTCTCTCTATCAGAGCTACATTTTTTTCAGAAAATTTCCTGTACCTGTAAAACTGTCATATGTTAGAAGTATGAATTTAACGATACAATCATAAACAAATATTTTTTACGCAGATATTCTTGTCTGGCATTAATAGTGGTGGAAGAGAATGGTACTTGCCTTGTATAATACAGTCCATCATTTTGTCTCATTTAAATGCAGGTCATGGTGACAGCAGCAGCCGAAACATTCCCACCTTGGTCAAAGACATCAGCAATGTGGGAGAAGTGTCATGTGGTAGCTCTCATACGATTGCACTGTCAAAGGATGGCCGTACTGTTTGGTCGTTTGGAGGAGGAGATAATGGTGTGTAAAAACATTTACCGTATTGTCCGAACTATAAGTCGCTCTGGAGTCGCACCAACCATAAATGCATAATAAAGAAGGAAAATACATATAAGTCGCACTGGAGTATAAGTTGCATTTTTGGAGGAGATTTATTTGATAAAATCCAACACCAAGAACAGACATGTCATCTAAAAAGTTAAAGTTAAAGTCAAAGTCCCAATGATCGTCACACACACACCTGGGTGTGGTGAAATTTGTCCTCTGCATTTAACCCATCCCCGTGTGATTTTAATCCATCCCCTGGGGGAGAGGGGAGCAGTGAGCAGCAGCGGTGCCGCGCTCGGGAATCAGTTGGTGATCTAACCCCCCAATTCCAACCCTTAATGCTGAGTGCCAAGCAGGGAGGCAATGGGTCCCATTTTTATAGTCTTTGGTATGACCCGGCCGGGGTTTGAACCCACAACCTTCCAGTCTCAAGGCGGACACTCTACCACTAGGCCACTGAGCTGATAGGCAATTTAAAATAAAAATAGAATAGAGGCAACAACAGGCTGAATAATTGTACGGTATGCTAATGTTACACGACACATAAACAACGAACTGAGAACGTGCCTGGTATATTAACATAACATATTAAGAGGTATTCAGACAATTAGAGCATAAATAACATGCTAACAAGCTTACCAAACCATCCGTGTCACTCCAAATCACTTAATCCAATGAAATCTTCCTCATCTGTGTCACTTTTAAACAACTCCACTAACTCCGGAGGTAGAGGATACGGCGCTTCCTCTTCTACGGCGCTTACTTCGGACTCATCAACACAATTATCAACACAGGCCTAGAGCACCCTCTTGCGGTTTAGTGTGAAAAAAACGTTTGAAATTATATCATAATGTGTTAATAATTTCACACATAAATCGTTCCAGAGTATAAATCGCACCCCCGGCCAAACTATGAAAAAAAACCAGCGCCTTATAGTCCGGAAAATACAGTACACAATTGGATACTACAAACAAATCCTTTGGATGAGGAATACATTTATTATTAAAATCTAAATTGTTTTTCCGCAGGGAAACTTGGCCATGGTGACACTAATCGTGTTTACAAACCAAAAGTGGTAGAAGCCTTACAAGGGATGTTCGTCAGAAAAGTGTGTGCTGGAAGCCAGTCGTCTCTTGCCTTAACTTCAACTGGACAGGTAATGTGGACATACAGTGGGGGTAATAGGTTCTTGTTGAAATTAGCCTGAGCTTACAATGTTTCTTTTGAGCAACAAAATCACCAACATGGGTAAAAAGTTTTTTTTTAAAATGTTTGTTACGAGCATCGCTCAAAAATTACTCAATTGATTTCCACAGAATTTCGTGAAGGTTTGTGAGATGGGCCTTAAAACCATTTAACAATCGTACTAAAAATACAACTAACATTGTGATGCACAAAAATGGCAGCTGTTGCCACCCAAAGGTCTGGTTGAAGTCTTTGAGCTATTACAGGCCAAGTCATCCAGTCCTGTGAAAAAGTGTTTGCCGTCTTCTCGAATTCTTACTTTTTTCGCTTGTTCATCATGTGCCAATGTTCCTTGGCGTCACTGTGATCATAGGTGTATGCCTGGGGTTGTGGAGCTTGCCTGGGTTGTGGGTCCTCAGAGGCAACAGCACTCAGACCAAAACTTATCGAGGAATTGGCTACCACCAGGGTGGTGGACATCTCCATAGGGGACAGCCACTGTTTGGCCCTGTCGCATGGTATGTGTGAAGCAATACAAAATCCAAACACCATATTCAGATAATTGAGCCTTTTGAATGCACTTAAATGATATAAAATAAATTCACTGTAATACAGGAGCGTCTCTGGAAATTAAACTTTGTTCCTGCTCTTCATTCCAACCGACATCTATAGACAATGAAGTATATGCATGGGGGAACAACTCCATGGGCCAGTGTGGGCAGGGAAACTCCACAGGACCAATCACAAAGCCTAAAAAAATTATAGGCTTGGATGGGGTGACTGTGCAGCAGATTTCAGCAGGAACTTCCCATAGTCTGGCCTGGACAGCTCTTCCCAGAGACAGGTGGGCTAACAACTTTTTGTACCTTTCCTGTATTTACCGTAATTTTCGGACTATAAGTCGCGGTTTTTTTCATAGTTTGGGTGGGGGGGGGCGACTTATACTCAGGAGCGACTTATGTGTTTTTTTTTTTTTCAAAAAATTAAAAAAAAAAAAAAAAAAAAAAAAATGAAACCGCGATAAACGAACCGCAATGTAGCAAGGGATTACTGTAATTTGAATTTCAAGTGACGACAGCAGCGCGAAACCATCTGCGTCACTCCAATTCATTAAATCCATCAATCGTCCTTTGTCAACAATGCGTGCGCGCCGCTGACGGCTTTTGCACTTAAAAATATTCCACAGGCCCATATAACGATATATAAATTATATATCAAATAACTATTATATAAGCAATAATGTTATCAAACCATCTGTGCACTCTAAATCATTAAATCCATCGATCAAATTCCTCGTCCTTTGTCAACATCGCCGCGCGTGCGCCCTGACGTCAGCCTCGTCGTTATTCCACAGATCTACTATATAACTATATTGTAGCGTTAACAAAGTTCAAGGAAAGACGTGGGTTTGGTAAACGGCTCTTTATTTAACAAAACAAACTTACAGGCGTGTGGCGGCGTGGACGTCCAGCCACGGAAGGGGACGAGAGCTCCATACGATAGGACCGGGCGTGCGTAGAAGCCATGACCGAGCCCCATGCACCGTCCTCGGACAGCCACCCGGCTGAGCGCCGGCCCTCGACTTCCATCCACGGAGCTGAAAGGCAGCTCGGTAGAGTAGGACCGGGCGTGCGTAAAAGCATTGTCCGAGCACCATCCACCGTCCCTGGACAGCCACCCGGCCGAGCGCCGGCGCCCGACTTCAATCCACGAAAGTGAAAGTAAGCTGGACGAGTGACGCGCGACAGCAGCGCGACGCGACGTCGCGGTCGCGCGTCAGCAGCGCGACGGTTGTTTACATAAAGGACAAAGATCGACTCGTCCAGCTTTCTTTCACTTTCGTGGATTGAAGTCGGGCGCCGGCGCTCGGCCGGGTGGCTGTCCAGGGACGGTGGATGGTGCTCGGACAATGCTTTTACGCACGCCCGGTCCTACTCTACCGAGCTGCCTTTCAGCTCCGTGGATGGAAGTCGAGGGCCGGCGCTCAGCCGGGTGGCTGTCCGAGGACGGTGCATAGGGCTCGGTCATGGCTTCTACGCACGCCCGGTCCTATCGTATGGAGCTCTCGTCCCCTTTCGTGGCTGGACGTCCACGCCGCCACACGCCTGTAAGTTTGTTTTGTTAAATAAAGAGCCGTTTACCAAACCCACGTCTTTCCTTGAACTTTGTTAACGCTACAATATAGTTATATAGTAGATCTGTGGAATAACGACGAGGCTGACGTCAGGGCGCACGCGCGGCGATGTTGACAAAGGACGAGGAATTTGATCGATGGATTTAATGATTTAGAGTGCACAGATGGTTTGATAACATTATTGCTTATATAATAGTTATTTGATATATAATTTATTCAAGATTCAAGAGTTTTTATTCGCCATGTTTGAGCGTGCCAAACAAGGAATTTGACTTCGGTAAAACACACCCTCTGTTCAACATATAGGTGACTAACAACACTCAGGACATGTGAATAATGGCAAAAACAGTGTAGACAAATTCAAAAGGTGTGAAGAGCAGGATGTTATTGCACAGTAATGCCTCTGAGACTCTATGAGTGGTGTGAGTTCATCAGAGCAACAGCCTGGGGGAAGAAGCTGTCTCGGTGTCTGCTGGTTTTGGCGTACCGAGCTCTATAACGCCGTCCGGAGGGGAGTAGTTCAAACAGACTGCAACCTGGGTGAGAAGGGTCTGTAGAGATGTTCCTTGCACGTTTCCTGGTCCTGGACAGGTACAAGTCTTGGATAGAAGGGAGGTTGATTCCAATGATCTTTTCTGCAGTCCTGATTGTCCGTTGCAGTCTGTGCTTGTCTTGTTTGGAGGCTGATCCAAACCAGACAGTGATGGAGGTGCAGAGGACAGACTGGATGATGGCAGTGTAGAAGGTCTTCAGAAGCTCTCGCGGCAGGTTGAACTTCTTGAGCTGTCTCAGGAAGTACAGCCTCTGCTGGGCCTTCTTCCGGACAGAGTCTATGTGGCCGGTCCATTTCAGGTCCCGAGAGATTGTGGTTCCCAGGAACTTGAAGGTGTCTGTGGAGAGAATAGTATTACTGCGGATAGTGAGGGGTAAAAGTGGTGAAGGGTCTCGCCTGAAATCCACTGTCATCTCCACGGTCTTGAGCGGGTTCAGCTCCAGATGGTTTTGGTTGCACCAGTGGACCAGCCGCTCCACCTCCTGTCTGTACGCAGTCTCATCACCGTCCTGGATCAGTCCGATGAGAGTGGTGTCGTCTGCATACTTCAGGAGCTTCACAGGAGAGTCATCTGAGGAGAAATCGTTGGTGTAGAGAGAGAAGAGCAGTGGGGAGAGGACGCACCCCTGAGGGGCTCCAGTATTGGTGGTCCGGGTGTCAGATGTGATGCCCCCCAGCCTCACACGCTGTCTCCTGTTGGTCAGGAAGCTGGTGATCCACTGACAGGTGGGGGCAGGCACCGCAAGCTGGATGAGCTTCTGTTGGAGGATGTCAGGAGCGATGGTGTTGAACGCCGAGCTGAAGTCCACGAACAGGATCCTGGCGTACGTTCCTGGAGTGTCCAGGTGGTGCAGGATGTAGTGCAGTCCCATGTTGACCGCATCATCCACTGACCTGTTTGCCCGGTAGGCAAACTGGAGGGGGTCAAGCAGGGGGCCCGTGACCTCCTTCAGGTGGTTCAGCACTAACCTCTCGAAAGATTTCATGACCACAGATGTCAGTGCGACGGGTCTATAGTCATTCAAACCTGTGATGGCGGGCTTCTTGGCCACTGGAACGATGGTGGAGCTCTTGAAGCACGAGGGCACCTCACACAGCTCCAGAGAACGGTTGAAGATCCGTGCAAAGGTGGGCGCCAGCTGTTCAGCGCAGACTTTCAAGCAGGAAGGTGACACGCCGTCTGGGCCCGGTGCCTTCCTGGTCTTTTGTCTCCGGAACATCTGGCGCACTTCCTCCTCGCGGACCTGGAGTGCGGGCGCGGCCTCTGCAAGAGAGAGAGTGGGTGACAACGATGATAGAGGTGTGGACAGAGCAGTTGTGGGGAGAGGTGAGTATGTAGATTGTGCTGCAGGAAGTCCCGTTGTGTGGGAGGACCGATCAAACCTGCAGTAGAACTTATTCAGCTGGTTAGCAAGCCTTGGGCTCTCCACAGGACGGGGGGTTCGTTTCTTGTAGCCCGTGATGCTCTGCAGACCTTTCCACACTGTTGAGGGATCAGGATTGGCAGAGAGGTGTCTCTTCAGGTTCTCCCCGTAACACCTCTTGGCTTTCCTGACCTCTCGGTTCAGTGTGTTTCTGGTCTGCCTGAACAGGTCGCGGTCGCCGCTCCTGAAGGCCTCCTCCTTGACTTTGCGCAACCTCCTGAGGTTCGGTGTAAACCAAGGTTTGTCGTTGTTGTACGTGCAGAAGGTCTTAGTCTGCACACACAGATCCTCACAAAAACTGATGTATGATGTGACAGTGTCAGTGAGTTCATGCAAGTCTGAAGTTGCAGCTTCGAAAGCTCCCCAATCGGTGCAGTCAAAGCAGGCTTGGAGGTCCTGCCTTGACTCCACTGTCCACTTCCTCACAGTCCTCACCACAGGCTTAGAAGTTTTTAGTTTCTGCCTGTAGGCCGGGATCAGAGTCCTAAAGCTGCACGAGCCGCAGAGTGGTATGCATCCTTGATCACGGTGTAGCAGTGGTCCAGAGTCTGTGCCCCTCTGGTGGGACACGTTACGTGCTGTTTGTATCTGGGGAGTTCGTGTGCGAGGTTCGCCCTGTTAAGATCACCCAGAACAATGATTAGTGAGTTTGGTAGAAGTTTCTCCATGTCTGTTACCTGGTCAGCCAGCATCTGCGTGGCTTCACTCGCACGTGCGTGTGGTGGGATGTAAACAGCCGCCATGACGATCGAGGAGAACTCCCGTGGTGAATAGAACGGCCGGCAGTTTATGAAAAGTGTTTCTAGGAGAGGGCTGCAAAACTCTTTCAACACCGTGACATCAGTACACCAACGTTCATTAATGTAGAAACAGAGACCACCTCCCTTTGATTTTCCGGAGAGCTCCGCGCTGCGATCTGCTCGCGTTAGCCTGAAGCCCGCTAGCTCCACGGCGTGGTGGGGCGTTCGTTCGCTGAGCCACGTTTCCACAAAGCACAGCGCGGCGGATCTGCTGAAGTCCGTGTTTCTTGAAGTGAGGAGCAGCAGTTCGTCCATCTTGTTCGCCAGGGAGCGGACATTCGCCAGATGAATTGACGGTAGGGCAGAACGGAACCCTCTCTGCCTCAGCCTTACGAGTGCTCCCGCTCGTTTTCCGCGCCGCCGTCGTCGTGCTAGCTTGTACAGCACCGCCGCTCCGGCTAGAATCTCCGACAAACAGTCTGAATCGAAGAGAACAGGAGAGAAAATACCAGAAGAAGACTGTCCGATGTTTAACAGCGCTTCTCTAGTAAAAGTGATCCGGGATGGACAGCAGAGGACACAGAAAACACACGAAATAAGACAAATAAACAGAGAGCGACTCACCGTGGCTGCCATCCGCGGCGCCATCATGACGTTTACATATATATCGTTATATGGGCCTGTGGAATATTTTTAAGTGCAAGAGCCGTCAGCGGCGCGCACGCATTGTTGACAAAGGACGATTGATGGATTTAATGAATTGGAGTGACGCAGATGGTTTTATTAACGTGTTATTTATGTAATAGTTTTTTGAATAACTCTGAATTTTACGTCAGGGCCGTTCTCAGCTCTTAGTTTGTGTTTATGTCACGTTAGCATAGCTATCGTTTAGCCTGTTGTTGCTCGTTCATGACTGTTCTTGGTGTTGGATTTTGTCGAATAAATTGCCCCCCAAAATGCGACTTATACTCCGGAGCGACTTATATATGTTTTTTTTCACTTTTTTGGGCATTTTATGGCTGGTGCGACTTATACTCCGGTGCGACTTATAGTCCGAAAATTACGGTACTCATGTTGGAGCATTTCTACCCATTCCTGTCAAAAAGTGAGGAGCCGGCCCCTGCAGACTAAACACACGTTTGTTTTCTCAGAGCAGCGCCCCCTGCAACTTGAGTTTACTCGTGGCTGTTCTGATTTTGGTGCATCAAATAAATTATAAAAAGTTTTCACGTAGCCCCTGCAATGGGCTCAAGTACGAATAATTGATTTTTGGTACATTGAATGAGTATTTTCTATGTAGTTTTGAGATGTCCTACTTTGTGAGTGGTCACAAGGCGCACCTCGAGTCTACTGACGAACATGTGTGAGTACAGCGGCTGCGAGGTTTTTGTAAACTCAGCAGCGTCTTACTTCTGGGTTAGAACAAGACCCATTAATATACCTCACATTTTGTAAGACAGATCGCCATTTTGCCAAAGCAAATATCTAATCATATATACACACCTAGTATAATTGACTGTGGAAAGTTTAGAATAGTATGATAGGGACCCTTTAATGGATTGACTTTGGGGTATGGTAAGTGTTCATAACACAATACCTCAGGTCTGCACTTCTTTAATTAATTTAATTGTATAGCATGCTGAAGCTTCTGACCTGTCAGTTTGTGGTTTATTAGACTTGGTTCTCTTTTGGGTTTTATTTGCATTTGCTGACTCTCCGCCTGAAATTCATGACAAATGTGTTTTTTGCACTTAAGGCAAGTGGTAGCCTGGCACAGACCCTATTGTGTCGACCTCGAGGAAAGCACCTTTTCCCACTTACGCTCCTTCCTTGACCACTATTGTGATGGTATCAACAGTGAAGTTCCTCCTCTCCCCTTCCCTTCATCTAGGTAAATATGACTTAACCTCAATCAGACAAATAGTCTTGACATACTCTTGTAGGGAAGTTACTCTTCTAGATTTTATTTTGTGCCTGTGGTTTTCTCCTGCCTTACACATGCTATCGCTAACAAGATAAGGAAAAGGGCTCAACCGCGCTCTATTTTACAGTTATATTGAGTGTACTGTGATTTGCGGCGATATAAACGAAAATTTGAGGAATGCATTTTTAATAATATACACCCTCCTCTGAAAAAAAAATTGTATTTTCAGGGAGCATCATAACTTTCTTAAGCTGTGCCTTCGGCTTTTATCCAATCATCTGGCTCTGGCACTTGCCGGGGGAGTAGCTACAAGTATTTTAGGTCGGCAAGCCAGGCCACTGCGAAATCTGCTCTTCAGACTGATGGACTCTTCTGTGCCAGATGAGATTCAGGAGGTAAAACAAGATCAAAACATGAAATGTTTGTTTGTTTATTAATATATATTTCAACAACTAACTATCTCTGACTACATTTACATGCAGTCAATTCTCAGGTTAAGCTCAAGATTGTATATCTCGTTTGCATACCTGAAAGGACAAATTCACTCACAAATTTAAATATCCCGATTGGAACAGCGACACGCACAAACACCAATAGACGTCATTTCCGCTTGTTCTTTTCCACCGTCAATACAACTCATTATATTCATGTCTGTCTCTCTCACACTCTTGCGCTCTCACTCTCGCTTTCTCACACGCGCTCTCTCTTGCTCTCTCGCATCTATCGCTTTGAAAATATATTCAATACAGTTCTCCCAGAGTTTTCTACAATTCAACATATATAGCACTAATGATATTGAATTGGAGATATTTGAGGTGACTGGGGTCAAATGCTAAATTGACACACTTCTTAAGTCACTTACGATATCGATACACGTTTTAATCTTCAGTCCTTTCATCATATTTGATACCTATTTATTTGCATTTTTCCTCATCAGGCAGTAATTGAGACACTTTCAGTGGGTGCAACCATGCTGCTGCCTCCACTAAGAGAGAGGATGGAGCTTCTTCATTCCTTGCTTCCTCAGGGTCCTGACAGATGGGAGAGTCTGTCCAAAGGACAGGTACCCTATGCTGCGTAATGCACAGATGGTTTGACACAAGTTGATGTCAACAAAAGACAGCAATAAGATGATCAAAGAATATCATCTTTCATTATAGCTCTTAACCAAGTTTGTCTATTGCCACAGAGAATGCAGCTTGACATCATCCTGACCAGTCTCCAAGACCACACGCATGTAGCCTCACTTCTAGGTTATAGCTCTCCTGCTGATGGTCCTGAGGCGCTTAGCTCTGGTCTGGGATTCACGGCATCCCCAGACCCAAATCACAGTGGCACAGCAGGCCATCCTGACACCCATCTAGCAGAAATCCTCATGAAGACACTCCTGAGGAATCTTGGTTTCTATACTGTAAGTAGTGGAGATGGTAGGGTATGTTTAACAAAGCTAGATTTCTTTAACGCGCAATAGAACACTGATATATATATGACACTGTTCACCCAAAAAAAAAAGCATAATAAATTTCCACTTTTCTGACATTCGAATGAATTGTGGTTCAAGGCACATACTTGCCAACTCTGGCTTATGAGAAATAGGGATAATTGTATTTTTTTTCATCAGCATATCGGCCCAAGCAGGGGCATTGCTAGGCATAAAGCTCTACTGATGCAGAGGCCTTCTCATACAGTGGTTTGCAACCACAGGTCTGCAGCAGAGTACCAGTCTGTGGACCATCCAGTACCAGATCGCAGAGATTAAGAAACACGCACGCATACACACAAATTGTGTAGCGGAGCATACAGCAAGGTTAATAAGTTTTTGCAGAGGTAAACATTCCGACTCAGTGGTCCATCGTGGTCACACGGTTCACCCATTTTGCGTACAAAGGATGAGAAAGTTAAAGAAAGGACGGACTGAGGACATACGGAAGTGGGTTTTTGTCCATCCGTGTAATTGTTGCCAACAGGGTGAAATGCCGACAGGCCTCTCAGTCAATCTCTGACGAACGCCCATTTCACTGACGCCCAGTCTTTGTTATGCTACGTTTACTAGGTGCAAGAAATGAACTCACATGCAAATTCATGAATGCAGGGAAACACTGCGGTTGGCTCCGAGACTGCGGGCCGTGTCGCATCACATTCCTCAAAATGTAAATTGTTTACTTCACTGTAAATTTGTGAGATTGGCGGGAAGAGTGACTGATCCGGAACCATACGGGAGATAACATTGAAATTCAGGAGTGTCCCACATGAATAGGGAAAGTTGGCAAGTACTGTGTGCTCAAGGTATCGCTTCTACGTGAAACAAACACAACGCCCCATTTGTGATCATTTGTTACTATGCAGGATCAGGCTTTTGGTGAGCTGGAGAAAAACAGTGACAAGTTGCAGCAGGACATGTCCTCCTCTGATAGCAGCCAACCAGCTCATCTCCACCAACTGCTTTGCTCCTTGCAGAAGCAACTATTAGCCTACTGCCACGTCAACCACGTAACTGAGGTATTAATACTCAACAATTTGCTTTATTGCATTCTTTATGCCAGTGGTCCCCAAAAAGTCCCCACTCTGTTGATTACAATGCAAAGGGCAATATAAGTAAGGCTGGGTAATTACACAAGTCTTTCACTCTCTAGCATCAGCAGCAAGTTAGCAATATTTCCTTTACATCAGGGTTGTCCAAACTGGAGGTCTGCTGTCCCATTTGAATCAGGTGTGTTGCAACAGGGACACATCTACGTATAACAGGCAGGACAGCGACTCTCCATTTCATACACGCATCTCTGTTAATATATTTTTCTGTCTTTGTATTGCCCCTACAATTTAATTTTGTTTTCTTTTATTTTGAGTTTTCTCCCTTGCTGCTGCCACTCTTTTTCTTTACTATTCCTTATCTGCACATTCATCTCTTACGATTGTGTGCAGCCATGTATGTCTAACTGCCACCCTCTACTCAGCCGGGAAGTGGAAAAAAAAAAATCCTCGTTAACTTCAAAGACCCTCCTGACAGGCTGGGTCTTTGCAAGCATCCATCATATTGCTGTGGGATCCATGAATGAATGAATGAATGAATGAACGAACGAATGAATAGTTGTTTGTCTGTACATGTATGCCCTGAGATTGGCTGTCAACCAGTTTAGGGTGTCCCTTGCTAACTGCCCAAAGTCAACTGGGATAGGCTGTAGCATGCCCGCGACTCTCATGAGGAAAAGCGGTTCAAATAATCAGAATCAGAATCAGCTTTATTGTCAATTCCTTCATGCTAGGACACACAAAGAAACCGAAATACCGTTCCCCCTATCCCACGGTGACGAGACACAGCACACGATTAACACACAAGTAAAACAACGGGGAGAGAGTTCAGGACCCCAACAGCCCGGAGATCACAACTTCGCCAGTGGCGAGCATTGCTGGCATCCCACAACAAAGTCCCGGCGCCATTCTTCACGGATGTAGACGCACAGTCCACCTCCACGCGATGTTCCCCCTCGTACAATGGCCCGGTCCGCCCGATAGCGCGCCATCCGCTCCAGACGCACAGCAGCTACGCACTGTCCGGTCCGCAGAACTCAGCAGGCATGTTGATGTCCAGCGATCGAACGTCCGCCAGAAGAATGGAAGGTGGATGGATGGATGGATCGACTTTGTAAACACGTGGATCTTAAAAATTGTCGACCCATGCTCAGTCTTAATGTGATTGGGTGAATAAGTCTTGGGACAGGGCCTGTGCAGCCAAAGACGAAGTAGTGAGTGCGTCAGCAAGGTTGTCATCTATTAATCGTATTCGATCGTACTCGCGCCGACAAAAATTCTGAAATCATTTAACTCCTACTGTAAATAGGTTGGGACTTTTTGGGTTGTGTACACATTTAAATAGTGCTCCTCACATCTGGTGCCACCAGTTCAGCGGCCTAGTGGTAGAGTGTCCGCCCTGAGACTGGAAGGTTGTGGGTTCAAACCCCGGCCGGGTCATACCAAAGACTATAAAAATGGGACCCATTGCCTCCCTGCTTGGCACTCAGCATTAAGGGTTGGAATTGGGGGGTTAGATCACCAACTGATTCCCGAGCGCGGCACCGCTGCTGCTCACTGCTCCCCTCTCCCCCAGGGGATGGATTAAAATCACACGGGGATGGGTTAAATGCAGAGGACAAATTTCACCACACCCAAGTGTGTGTGTGACGATCATTGGGACTTTAATCTTTAATCTTTAATAAATATATCAATAATGTATGCATTTTGATTTTCCAGAACTCCAGCAGTGTTGCTCTGCTCCATAAGCATTTGCAACTTCTTCTACCTCACGCCACAGACATCTTCTCCCGTTCAGCCACTTTGATTAAAGAGAGTTCCTGGAATGGCAGTGTACACGAGAAGTTACAAGGTATAACGGAGGAATCAATCACTTTTACAACAAGGTTGAAGCAAAAGTCAAGTCAAAAATGTTCTTTTTAATAATATGATCTAATATTTTCCACGAGTCCAAACATGGCTTTCTGATTACTATTGCATTGTGGAATATGAATTAAGCAGCAAAATCCACTCATTTTGCCCTCTAGGTCTCGACTAAAATTGACATCACTGTGCCTAATGGCTCGGCTTGCGAATGTTACATGATCAAACCTAGAAAAAAAGGTGAGCTGTGATTGGTTGTTACCGAGCACTTGGGCACTGTGATGTTGGTTAACAAAATTCATCTTCTCTTATTGACAATGGTTTTCCTTTTCCTGTTTTAAGACAATGTGGTAAAATGTTTCATTTACCTTGTTTCGGCTTGTTCTATCACCTTCCTCAGAAGTTCTCAGCTTAGCACTTGTCGTTTTTATCAGCTGATGTTTCTGTATGTCGCCTGGTGGTCTTTGGAGAAGTAAATCCCAAGTGTGTAATAGCATAAAAGTTCCTTCATGCTTGTTGAACGTGTCCATACCCCATTTTCTGATTTCTATTGCTTCTTTGATCCTGGGATATCATTTTCAGTCGACAGCAAGGACAATATAGCCCAACCCTGAGATGGATAAAATTGCTTGCATTTTGAGGCTTAATTCTTATTCCACACACTCTATATCACAGGTGTCAAACTCAAGGCCAGGGGGGCCAGATACGGCCCGCCACATCATTTTATGTGGCCCGCGAAGACAAATTGTGCATCAAATTCGTGTGTCATGACTAGAATTGCAAATTGTCTTCACTTTTAATATCTTTTTTAAAAATATTTGACCAGTTCTTACTCGTCTGATTTGAAAATGTGTTATTTGTCAGTTTGTTTTGTAGCTTTTACTGTATATAATATGAGGTGCTCATACATTTATTTGGGTTGACAGTCGTAATGGCCCTCCGAAAGAAGCTATGACTACCATGTGGCCCGCGAAAAAAACGAGTTTGGCACTCCTGCCCTACACCTTTCTAGAATTTTCTTAAAATAACATCACTAGGAGTTTTATGAAATTAGACAATGTTTTGAAGCGCTCCAGAAATGTACTTATGAGCGTTCTTGATTTCAACGCATCTCTCTCCTTTCCAGATGTAATTTTTGTGTCAGCGGCAGGCAGTATGCTGTGCCAGATAACCAACTCATTGCTGCTTCTTCCTGTGTCTGTGGCGAGGCCTTTGCTAAGCTACCTCCTTGACCTGTTCCCTCCACTGGACCGGCTAAACAGGCTGTTGCCTGCTGCCTTCCCTCTGGAGGACCAGGAGCTGCAATGGCCTCTTCATGGTACAAAATTTCACCAGCTCATTTCATATGATCCACTTATATTGTACTGTTTATGGTCGGCCGAGCTTAAATATTGACTGTAATGTAGAATGCTCTTGCACTATCAAATGAGTCCTCAGAAGACACAGCACAAGATCGCTCGAGCGGTATGGGGCCTGTCAACGTCACCCGTTCCAATATGGCGCCTGCATTAAAGGATAGAGAGGGGGATTATTTCGGCAAATACAAGACTAGACACAAAAATGGGGTCAACAAATATTGACAAATCTTTACTTTATTCCCTTTCCCCAGCAAGACCTCAATGTGGGACCTCCATAGGTACATTTTAAGAGGCACGGTAGACAAGTGTTTGCGTCGCAAAATATGGAATCCCACCATCTGAACTGAAATAGTGTGTGTAACAACTTGGTCATCATAAAATAAAAACAGGTTTTTAAAAACTGTTAACATTGTAATATTCTGCGAACAAATTGAACTTTTGCGTCAATATACTCAAGTCGTCTCGTGTTAAGTATACAGTAAGTTACAGTACTAGAATGTGAATGCCACCTAATAGAAGCAATGAGGTAACAATCATAACCTATTGTTTTGTGGCAACATATCACTTTATGGACAGCATGGTACTCGATTAAACAGTATTAGGTTACATTGAAACTGCCAGTTTATTTGTAACAACTATTATTGTACCTGATACATTTTACGGCTAGAATGGGGTTGTAATTGAATGGCTGTGATGTCACAAACAGGAAGTGGCTGCGACAGCTATTTCTCTCCACCAGAAATACATTCACACAAACAACAGCACAAATCTCAGTCATGTTTTATTTTATCCCTGCAGTATGTCTGCAATATTGTAAGCAGTGAAATAAAGTAAAGGGAAGGAAATAAAAACTCGAAGTGAGTCAGTGTCTGACCATGCCATTGGATCAAACCATTAGAGAACGACCACTACAAGTTAAGAAAATGTAATTGTCTTAGTGTAATTTTTCTATTCAGCACAACTTTGCCTTCTCCAACTTCCTAGGTATGTCAGACTTTGCAGAGCCAGGTTCAGGAATGTCTCTTCCGCAGCCAGCACTCTCCTGGGTGTGGCTTGTTGACTTGGAGAGGACAGTAGCCTTACTGGTAGGTCGTTGTCTTGGTGGGATGCTGCAGGGCGCCCCTGCCTCTCTGGAGGAGCAGGATACTGCTTACTGGCTCAAAACACCTATTTTCAGCAATGGCTTGGAGATGAACATCCCACAGCTGGGTAAAGAGATCTACATTTATTCATTTACATATATTTTCTTGACTGGTAATCATCCTGTTTCTCTTAGCCGTGTTGCTACATTTAGTATTTTTCTATGCCAAATGATGATTATTATTATTATTTTTTTACTTTGGTCCTTAAAGATGCTTCTATCAGCTCATTGCTGGAGGCTGCACTGTCGGACAATGAAGAACAGAAGCCTTTTGACTGCACAGTGCATCCTAATTTAAGTATCCTGGTAGATTTGGCTTTAGGCTCCTCCAAAGAACCTGCCAACAGCCTCTGGATCAGCATGCAAGACTATGCCATCAGCAAAGGTCTGTCAGATTAACCATGTCATCACCTTCCTACTGTACAATAATGGCAATCTATGAATATAATGAATGTATAATATATTTATTATCATCCATCATCATCATCATCGGTTTAAAGTCCGCTTTCCAGGCGCCGCTGGGTTGGACCATGATGAATATATTCATTATGTCATTGTTTTTATTGGTGTTTTCTAAAAAGAAATAAATAAATAAATAAAAAGAATTAACTTAGTGGCGATATAAGGGTGACGATACTTGCGGGCCTGTTCCAAAAATCCTCACCGGTCTAATGCATCAAACTTTCTTTGTGGATATTGATATTTAAATCACAGTGATGTAAATTTGGAAGTGACAATATATTAAATATTTATATTAAAAATAATCGTAGGGGCACAACCGCAATAAAACAATTTACTCCCAAAGGAAGTGAGCAAATTGTTTAAGACACTGCGCCAAATTTAAGCTTCGATTTGTATCTTGATTTTTTTGACCCATCTAACGTGATTGATGAATCCTAAGAGCCACATCATCCACAAGATCCAATTCTGAGGTTACCAAATCAAACCCCTCAAGATAATTCTTGTTTCTTTGTGTAAAATAATGTAACAAACATTTATTATATTAATTCACAATGCTGAAAATTCACAATTTATTAATATAATGAACACATTTGTGGAAGTGTTTTCTACCATGCACCACTTAAATTAATTTCAGGATGGTGTCTTTGAAGGTGAATCAATACGTTTGATGTCACTCGGCTTGTGGCTAATAGTCTGGGTCTTCTTGACTACTCAATTCACATCTCTATTCTCAGTCGAGCAGACCAAAATACTCCCATACTGCTGACCTAAATGAGTTGGGAGGGTCCACAACTTCTGGATTCTTACCACTATTAGCCATGCTTATTCCTCTCCTCCTTTCCACTTCGCTTAGTTGAACTAGCATTAATAAGTTGTGGTAGCCACATATTCGAACCACTCTGGTCAAGTGCCTGTTATCGAAAAAAGCGACATGCAATTAATTGGAAGAGACCTGCTAAAAAAAGCTTAGATGTAGGCTTATGTTTTTTTAATTAACCTAAAATAAAACATCATATTTTGTCACGTCTGTATTTTGGGTGGAGGCACAGAAGAGTTGTGTTACAGTTTTGCCATGTCAAAGGTGACAAGTAGTGTGGTTTTGGTTTCAAATTCAATACATGTATTGGTACAAGCTTATAATGTGTTATTTCGGAAGCGTGTATCAGACTGTTACTCCTTGGCATTATTCAATCATCAAAATGTAGCCGTTTTAAAAAGGTTGATGACCTGAGACAATATGAATTTAGCTATAACTGCATGTTAATGAAGCGATGTATCACATTGTGCTGACTGCGTTGTGCATTATTTTGCAGATTGGGACAACGCTTCTCTAAGTAATGAATCCCTGTTAGACACTGTTTCCAGGTTTGTTTTAGCAGCCTTATTGAAGCACACCGGGTTGCTCAAACAAGCACATGGAGAGGAAAGGTAATAAAAAAAGATTGTGTTAAAAATAAGCCCAAAATAAATATATTTTGTATTGTCAAGTTCTTACATTTTGTCTTTCCTATAGAGACCAGCCATCAAAGTCCCTGGCAGAGATCTATCGCAGTGTTTATATCGTTCGAAATCGCCTGCTAGCATGCAAGAATATGGACTTCATTCAGACACGATCTTCATCTCGAGAGAGGAGAGTAAGTTGCCATCACACAACTGCACGTCGATGATTCGTGTATATTTCCTCATTAGCGTCTCTGAAATTACACGTTTCACAGATCTCAGCTACGATCGAGTTTACCGGTACTCTGAATCGGGTGGATCGTCTTTTTGTCTTTGTGAATGTTCACTGAGTTACATATTAAAACAAAAGGTTGAAGACTAACATGTTACATTCTTAATCTGGTAAGATTTCAGACAATCAGGACTCTTTAGACATGGATCCACAAGAACATTCATTTACCCGCACCATTGATGAGGAGGCTGAATTGGAGGAGAGAGCTGACCGTGAGAGAGAAGAGGGCCATCAGGAGCAAGATGATGAAGACGAATACCGGGAACATGAAGTCATGACGGCTGGAAGTAAGTACACACACATTTATCATGATATTAAAATGCAAAACAGAATCATGAATTTATTAGATCGTGAAATGCCACCAAATGATTCTAAAGTATTGGATGGTGATTTCCACATCTTGTAGACATGACTAGCTTCTAGTACAGACTTGGTCATAGTACAGCCACCTGACAGACAAAATGGTTTTTATACACCAGAATTTATTCTGCTGGTATCGTCATGAGCTATCATCAATAAAGACAAGTGAGCCCATCTATGCAAGCCCAAGCCATGACATTACCTCCACCATGCTTCACAGATGAGCGTGTGTGTTTTGGATCATAAACAGATCCTTTCTTTTGCCATACTTTGGCCTTTCTATCACTTTGGTAGAGGTTCTTATTGGTCTCATCAGTCCATAAACCTTTGCTGTAAAACCTTTGTGGCTCATCTCTTTACCTCTGCACAATCCAGCCTTCTAATTCTTTTTGCTGAAGAGTCAATTGCATCTTACGGTATGGCCTGGATATTTCTTCTCTCAAAGCCTTTGAACATTGAATTGTGATACCTTCCCCTCTGCCCTGCACTGTCATCTTTAAGTATTTTTTCACAACACCCACAGTGGTGCTGTCATTATCTCCCGTCGATACCCTTGGCTGAATCTATTTCAATGTCTGTTGGTCACTAGAAGTAGCTTCTTTCTTTTTCAAGACATCCCAGTTGTCCTGATTAACATTGTTTGTGTCATAGGTCTGATCTATTTTCTTCTCTCGGCTTCACAATAGTTTGCTTTTCTGCCATAGATAACTTTTCATAGCAACAAATGTAGTGAAACCCAAAGCCAAAACAAGTGCTAATGTTCAAGCAGTCATTCCGAAAAGTAACACCTGAGCAACTAGAACCACCCACCAGTCACATTCCAATACTTTTGCGGACTGGAAAGGTGAGTGGGTTCAAACAAAAGGTCTTAAGTTGTCAAATACATCTTGATATAAATACCAGAAATTAAAAAGTGGAATTGTGATCTTTAGTCTTATATTCAAATGGCTTCAGTATACAACAAAACAAAGGACATAAGTCTGTGATTATCATCTACGATAAACCTGCGCATGTGGGTGTTGTGACACCATTGGACTGATACCGCGCATGAGTAAGTCTAAATAGGGCATTTTATGTCTGTTGTTTTTTTGCGTAATCTAGTTTTATGTTTCTATGTGTGTGTCTCACGCAGAAATCTTTCAGTGTTTCCTCTCGGCACGAGATGTAGCACGCAGTCGGGACAGAGAGCGAGCTGCCAGCGTAGGCCTTGGATCCAGTTTGGTTTCTAGGAGTGGAGGAACAGGAACCAATGGAGGTGGAGAGGAGGATTTGATTCTGTCTCAAGATGGAAGAAGGCGCAGTACGATTCTCCCTGAAGGACAGGACTTGTACACAGCAGCTTGTAACTCTGTGATTCATCGCTGTGCCTTGCTAATATTGGGGGTTAGCCCTGTATTGGGCGAACTGACCAAGCAGAACCAAGAAGAGGGCCAAACCGCTGCTGGAACACAAGACTGTCTAAGCTTCATGACCAGGTTGAGTACAGTCAGTATGATAGGTGGAATATTGAGAAGTTTGAAATCAAGTGTCACTTGCAAAACAAGGTTTACCAAAGCAACTTATTACCAAATGTGCCTATACACCAAATGTGCCTATACACTCGTATAGTAATACGTGTTGTGGATGTAGTGAGACATTTAAACTAGGCCATGAATGACAATAATACAGCATGATGGCAATGTTTTTTTCATTGTCATAATGCACGCACAATTCTACGAAATGCAAACAAACTGCAATACGTACACATGCAAATACTGTATATTGCCTGAGAGTAATTGATTGATTAGCTGTGAATAATCTCTATTTCAAGTTGAGGACAAATAACTTTATTAATGAAAATTACCGTATTTTCCGGACTATAAATCGCTACAGCGTACAAGTCGCACCAGCCATAAAATGCATAGTATACAAGACAAAGACGTATATAAGTCACACCGGAGTATAAGTCGCATTATTGGGGGAAATTTATTTAATAAAATCCACCACCAAGAATAGATATGTCATCTTGAAAGGCAATTTAAAATAAAAATACAATAGGCAACAACAGCCTGAACGATACGGTATGCTAACGTTACATAAACACAGAAACAAGGAACTGAGAAATATATGGTACGTGCCTGACGTACCATATTGAGTTATTCAAATAACTATAACATAAATAACATGCTAACAAGTCCACGTCACTCCAAATCATTAAATCCAACGAAATCTTCATCCTCTGTGTCACTTATAAAAACTCTGCTAACCCCGAAGTAGAAGATGCAGCGCTTCCTCTTCTACGTGGCTTACGGCAGACTCATCGTCAGTTGCAGTTCCAATTATTCCATGGGCCTAGAGCACCCTCATGAGGTTTATTGTGAAAATAACATGAAATGATATGATGTGTTAATAATTTTACACATAAATCGCTCCTGAGTATAAGTCGCACCCCCAAAACTATGAAAAAAAACTGCGATTTATAGTCCGGAAAATACGGTAAGAAGTTAGCAATTAAATATTAAATTTAGAATTAACAAGTACTTTTGCCAAACCAGTAAACACGGCACTGTTGTTTTATTTCAAAAAATATGTATGGCATAACTACTTTTTGTGTTTGCAGGAGTGAGAGTCTGAGTGCAGAGAGCCGCTCAGTGCAAAGCAGTCCTAGCTGCAGGCTGATGAAATCAAGGAGCGAGTCTGACCTCTCCCAGCCCGAATCCGATGAAGAGGGATATAATCTGGTACATCATCACTCTGTAGACAATGTACATCATACTAACATGTTCTTATACTTTATCTCTTGTGTTTATGTGAAAATTGTCTTGATCCTGAAAGTATCTGTTTTCACAGTGTTTTTACACTTAACACGTTTATCCTCAGCAGGGTTGTTGCTGTGCAGTAATCTTTTAATCTGTGGATTATTTTATCTAGTCATCGATGAATGAGATTAAAAGACATTTTTTAATTTCCATCCCTTTTTTAAAAAACAGAACATCATTTCAAATTGATAGTGCATACATATTATGCACAAACATTAATTGTAATTCACTTGTTTGGCCCGTAAATTGTTTTCCAAATGAAATGCAGATGTTTGCAAATATTTTCTTTTCTTTTCATTTCTCTTTCATGGAGGAATACCAAAATCTTAGAATATATATACATCTGAGAGGCTGAAATTCAGATGATTTGGACAATTTCAAATAGATAAGGGCGCTTAATCATTAATTGATTATCAAGATATTTGTTGATGCATTTTATAATCGATTCATTGTCGATGAGTTGTTGCACCTCTACTATGTATTTTTTTTCCTTTCAGAGTGGAAGGAGAAATGTTGACCTGGACTTGGCGTTCTCTCACAAAAAGAGAGGTAAAGCTTAGTCTTTCATGTCCAGTAGAAACCTCTTTTCCTCAGCACTATGCTGTCATCTTCTTTGCTTGGTAACAAACCTTAAGATATTACCCAGTGCTACTAAACTACCTCGGATAGCGTTGAGCCACCAAAGAGTCAATATCCAATATGTTTTAAGGCATTGATCCAGCAGTTACTACTGTATGCCTGATGTTCACCAACATTAAACACTAGCCTAACGTTCCGTTATGAACAATTCATACCAAATGGGAGGTATATACAAATGGCAAAGTTTGATACATGAATGACTCCAAAGTTGTCAGCTAGCATTGTGCATCCCAAGTTACTCTTGTCTCTCTGTCTTTTAATTCCCGCATGCCTAGTTTATTTGCTACTTTTGGGGCAGTTGAGTCCCAAGCACAAGAGGAGCTGCAAGCACGTAAACGATGGCATGTTTCTTTCCCTAATTAGCTTGACTCTCCATCCCCGTGATGCACCTCCCATTCATTTAGCGCAGTGGTTCTTAACCTGGGTTCGATCGAACCCTAGGGGTTCGCTGAGTCGGTCTCAGGGGTTCGGCAGAGCCTCCACTGCAGAGGTCCGAACACCCACAGAAGTCAGTGTTGTGAGTACATGCATTTGTTGGCTTTGTTCTTTGAACAAGGTGATGTTCATGCACAGCTCATTTTGTGCATCAGTAAAAAACATCTATGTCTTGAATTTGAAAAAAAACAATTGTATTTATCACTAAAGAGGGGTTCGGTGAATGCTCATATGAAACTGGCAGGGTTCGGTACCTCCAACAAGGTTAAGAACCACTGATTTAGCGCTTTCAGTTATGAACTGGTGCTAACTTCAGTATTCGATGTTGAATGGGCGGCATGGCTCTGGTAGTAGAGTGGTCGTCTCCCAACCAGAAGGTTATGGGTTCGATCCTGTGCCTTTGTGACTATGTCCAAGTGTCCATGAGCAAGATACGAACCCAGTTGCTGCTGATGCTGGATCATCAGTAGGCAAATGAGAAGACAGCGTTAAAGCACTTTGACTTCTATGAAGTTTGAAAATCGCTAAACTTTGTGTGCGTGTGTGTGCGTGTGTGTGCGCGTGTGCGCGCGTGTGCGTGCGTGTGTGTGTGTGTGTGCACATGCACGCGCAAAATATGAGATTGCCATGATGGCAATGCCATTACTTTTATGTGCCAGATAATTCCACTGAGGTTGAAATGTAGAATAAAGCCCTGTGGTTGAATTTGAATCAGTGAATGCAAGCTTTAGTAAGGTAGTTTGGTTAATAGTTTGTATGAGTTTCTTTTCACAATAAGTGTCTCAGGTTTACATCTTAGATATTATCTTGCTATCAAACCAAGGATTCAGCTTTACAGAGCATGATAATCTAAAAGACCAATTATACCTGCAGTTTTAATCAATAGCACCTTATGTCGAGGGACTTGATGGTCCTTTTATCCACTTGAGTATATCAGAAATCTTTAAGTTATTATTCCACCTGAAGATTGGATTATATTTTCGTTGTACAATTGATTGAAAACCCATTATAATGATCATTTTTGTTGAACTCGCTGACACCTGTATTTATGTGTAAGAACTGATTGAAAAGTGTAAAGCAGTTGCTTGTTTTCGGTTCATATTTTTATATGACAGGATATGTACATGCTGTATGAACAGATGGGAGTTTCTCCTCCTTTGTGAAAAATTGGATTTGTCACACAGAATTGGATTGCTGTAATTAAGAGTTGCAATCACAAAGAAATTTTCACTGATGTTATGATAGTACTTTCAGTGGTGGTATGGAAATGGAAATATGAATGACCGTATTTTCCGCCCTAAAAGGCGCACCTAAAAACCTAAAATTTTCTCAAAAGCCGACAGTGCGCCTTATAGTCCAGTGCGCCTTATATATGGATCAATTGATGAATTTGTTGATCCATACTGGTTGTACACAGTGCTCTGCCAAAATGTTTCAGTACGTTTTAGTACGACTAGTAAATTACAAGGTCGCATCGCTTCCCAACATTACGGCAACTGTAGTCAGGGGGCGTCACCGAATAGCTGTTGTACCCGCGAGGCTATTTCATTTAAAAATAGGCTGCTCCGTTAATGTTTCGAGTAAATTTACGGATTGATATGGAAGGGAAACATAGGTAAGCAGTACCAATGTGTTAGATCGAACTTTAGTCAGTTCCGATCATTTTATAGGAGATCGTTTGAGAAACGCGATTGTTTACACTTTGCTGAGGCTCATGGTAGATTGCGAGCAGAGGCTCATGGGACTTTGCGGATGGCTAATGCTATAACGATAGCTGCTATACGTACCAGGCTATTTCATGTCAAAATAGGCTGCTCTGTTAATGTTTCGAGTAAATCTACGGATCGATATGGAAGGGAAACATAGGTAAGTAGTACCAATGCGTTAGATCGAACTTTAGTCAGTTCCGATCATTTTATAGGAGATCGTTTGAGAAACGCGATTGTTTACAGAGGGCTCGTTGGTTATTGGCTAGTGGATGCATACCGCAACCCTAGTCAACCTCAGTTTGTTGCAGTATAGCTTCTATTTTATGCGCCTTATAATCCGGTGCGCCTTATATATGGACAAAGTTTTAAAATGGGCCGTTCATTGAAGGTGCGCCTTATAATCCGGTGCGCCTTTTAGTGCGGAAAATACGGTACTTAGGTTTATAACAAATACTGTTTAGCAGTGGTCCCAAACCTTTTGTTGCACCACAGGCACAGAACGTTTTCATGTAAAGCAACATTTTGACCGTACGACATAAATACAAATCGAAACAAATTATTATAATTCCAACTCCCTCTTTAAAAGAAAGAAGACAATGGCAATGATGCAATAACACAAGTGTGTTACTTACAAGAACTGTATGTCCAGTCTACTTCCTAATTTTGTGTTGCTCGCTGTCATTGCAGCTTAACAACAATAGAATATTTGAAATGGAAGAAGGTAGTGCTTTCTTTGGCGGGGCTGTTTTAAAGCAGTTATTGCTTTATTTGTGAGGCTGACACAAATTGAAGGGGGAATTTGCAGTGTTAAAATTGCTTGGAAAATTTGAATGTATTCTCACGTCACTAATGATTCTCAGTTCCCGACCCTTCTTGTGGGCCTACTTTATATAATGTGTCACTTGAGACAAAGTGTTAGATGTGTACAGAGAGACAGGTGGATGTACTTGATTTTTAAAAATAACATTTCCTTTAGACTGATCAATAAAAATATTTTTGTACACTCTCTCTGTGTGACCATTTAACCCAATCCACAGCCTGGTGGATGGAAACAGCTTCTGTATAGAATTCCATAGCATTTTGTCTTCTGCACTTGTTGGAAATTCAGTGCACCCATTATAAATACAATCATTCTGGCTGATGAAGGCATGTGCAGGCATGAACAACCAGAATATGGGTTTATGTGGAATAATCATGCTTTGCACTGAAATTGGTATGTGCATATAAGAACATATGTCATCCATCAAACAAATGACAGTTTGTTATACTATCTCCTGAAAGCATTTCTCCTCTCTCTATTTCCTCAGGTCTACTCTATACCTCTCCAGACTCACTGGCTGAGTCTTGGTTTCGTGCAAAGCTGAGCCGTCAGCGCAGCTACAGCTCCGCATACTCATATGAAGAATCAGATCTAGACCTGAACCGCTCTCTTGGTATTCATGCTCTCATTGACAATATGATCAGCTTCATCAATGGTGACGTCGGCCTCACTCCAGCCTTCAAAGAACCAGAGGAAAGTATGTCAACCAGTCCACAGGCCACTATCCTGGCCATGGAACAGCAACAAAGCAGGGCAGAGGTGAGAGATTGACATATTTCTGCAATGCAGGCTAGAGATGCACCGATCCGACTTTTTCAGTTTCGATACCGATCCGATATTATGGTTGACTTAACAAGCTACATACCTCTACATGTGGAACAGAAAAGACTAAAGGCAATGGCATCAGGCATGACTACACAGTTCTTTGCTCTAAATGCTCATTTAAGCAGCAATGAGAAGTGCTCTCTGAAAACAAGCTCTGCTTAGTCGAAGACAAAAAAAAAAAACATTCAAAATTATTTCTAAATACTGAAAGTGCAGTGTGGAATTAAAAATAAAATATAGCATCGGGACAAGAGAATAAACAAGTGACTTGGTCAAATACAATAATCAAGCAATGTAAACATGTCTCTACATAGTGCAATCGCACCATTCATGGCCTGGTGCTCTGAAACTTGTGCAGTCTCACCCCCTCATTAATGCTCACTTAAGCAGCAATGACGAATTCTTTGTCAAAAAGACAAGCATTTCTGCTCTGTCTGCAGTCAGTCTGTTTCGCTTGTCATTCACAGTGTTGGAAACTGTGCTGAACAATCGCTCACTTTCCACACTGGTGCAGGGGGCACAGAGATACTTTTTGGCAGTAGCAGCAAGATCAGGTAGCCGATGTTTGTTGGCTTCCCAGTAATTGTATGGGCTGTCTGATGCAGTGATGGTTTTCTCAGCTAAATATTCATTCAGTTGAACTGCAGTGCTTGAGCTGCTTGCTGCATCTGCATCCTCACTCTCCTCCAGAATTTGCTCAAATGCTTCCATGAAACTGCTCTTGCTTGGAGCTGCTACTGCTTCTGCTGCAGTCTCCATCCGAGGGGCCTTCTCTGGTCGCTGTGAAGCCTCCGCTGCTCCTGCTGTGCTGGTCAAGCCCCTGTCTTCAAGCTCCTTCAACAGTGCATCTTTTGCATGCTTGGTAGAGGTCTCACTTGTAAAGTATCTGAAACAGACATAGAACAGCTTAGGTGTCTATAACTTTCCTTTTGCCATACTTGGTATCTGTTATATAAAAGCAATAGCTCACTTCAGACCGTGATATGTTGTGATTATATCACAGCTAATAGCTCACGGCCTGTTGAGTATGTTAGCTTAAAATATCTTACCTGTCCTTATATCTTGGGTCCAACAAAGTGGCCAGGGCGTACAGAAGCTCATCTTCTACTGAGTCAAAACGTTGTTTGACAGCTTGGAGCAGGGTCTTTTTCATCGTTTTAATGCCAGCATCTGCCACGTCTTCCTTGGTCAGGATGCGCTTGAGGACAGTGATGGCTGGAATGACATCAGCAGTGGAGGCGGTGGATGAGCTTATTTTCCTGGTCAGCTCTTCAAATGGTTCCAAAACAGTGCTAGTTTTCTCCAGCAAGGCCCACTGGTTAGCAGTCAGTGTTGTGGGCAGATCATAATCCACAACATAGGCACCTAGTACGTGCTTCTGTTCCAGCAGACTCTGGATCATGAAGTAGGTGCTGTTCCATCTTGTTCTGACGTCTTGTTGTAAGCGTTTAGGTTGCATTTGCATCTGGAGTTGGACGTCATATAGCCGTGAATAAGCAAGTGGAGAATGTTTGAAATGTTTCACAATCTGTCGGCCGTTTGCAATCGCATCGCTCACACTTCGCTGAGACAGTAGCCCCTCGTTAACAACGAGCTGTAGTGTGTGAGCAAAACAGCCCAAGCTGCACACTCCCATCTTTTCCATGGCCTTTTTCATATTGCTGGCATTGTCCCTGAGAATGACATGCACTTTGTTGAGCGGAATATTCCACTTATCAAGCATTGCCTTAATGGCAGTCGAAATTGTGTCACCGTTGTGTGCTCCGGGGAAGTTTTTAGCTTGCAGCACAGCACTGCGAGGGGTGTGATTCCTGTCTAACCAGTGCACAGTTAAACTCAACATAGACATGGGGCACACCTCCGAGCTCCAGATATCAGTTGTGAAGCTCATGGCATCTACATCTCTTAATTCTTGTGACAAGTGTTCGCACACTTTCTCATACATTTCTGACAGTGCGGTCTCAGAAAAATACTTGCGCGATGGCAAATTGTACCGTGGCTCCAGGTGCTCAAGTAAACGTCGGAAGCCCTCGTTTTCAACAACACTCATCGGTTGTCCATCCAAAACCATGAATTCCAGCACTTTCTCAGTAATTCTCATAGCTTTTGCGCTATTGCCTGGGAATTTCTCCCGTCTTTGCAGTGCATCTGCTAACGTTAACTGCTGTGTAGGTCCACCTCCTGCTCCCTTTGATCTGCTCAACTGCTGGAACTCCTGGTGCTCCGTTGCGTGGTGTTTCTGGAGATGCTTAATTAAATTGGTAGTACTATAACTGGCAGTACTACCACCACCCCTGGCAACATTAGCTTTGCAGACATTACAAACTGCCGTCGAGCTAGTTGGCGTGTTCAGTTTAAAGTACCTCCACACAGCTGACTCTTTCGTTCGCTCCATGTTTGCGTTCGTTTAGAAAACTCTCGGGGCATGCGGCACACATGCTGCTGACGTATGACGTAGCCCGCGTCCCAATAGATTAAGGAAAGGATCGGCTCACAGATCGGCTGCATTTTCCGAAACCCGATCCATCTATTTTGTTGATATCGGGGCCGATATCCGATCCAGATATCGGATCGGTGCATCTCTAATGCAGGCACATACTATGTTACACAACCTGTTACAGACAAGCAAACAAAATGATTGTTCGCTCGTGTTCAGCCACATTTTACTGCCACCTGCAAGATTTGAAGGGAACATTTTTGACAATTTATTTGTGAAAAAGGCATTGTTACAAGCTCCACTACTGGTAAATGTGAAGAAATATCTTAGAAAGATGGTGATGTAATATTCCAGTATTATCTGCGCCATATATACTAGTGTCTCGCAACGCGCTAACACGGAGGTGGATTACTCATTTGTATGTGCTGTCACCCGGCGGCGGCGTGTCCTCCGCTCTGCTCCATCCCTATCGCTGTCTCTCCTTCGCTCCCTCCGCACGATGACTTTTATCAGCTGTATTTAGCCAATGGCAAACTTTAAAGCGTTTATTGGAATGAGTTTTAAATGCGACAAAAGCGTGGCAAGGTCACCCGACTGATATTAGTCTAATTTCAATGTTACTATCTAGATTTTGATACGATATATTGCCCAGTCCTAGTTGTGGGTCCTATTTTAAAATTTGAAATTTAAAAGGTAGCTTTTCTCTTATAAAAGTTATGCTTGGCTTAGCATTATCAAAGAAATTCTGTGATCTGTTACGCCAGAGGGTCAGATTTACTGTACAGATTCCCTTAGAGCAGGGGTGTCAAACTTATTTTTGTTGCGGGCTGCATCAGTCATAGTTTGCTTCAAAGGGACATTAAAATTGTCAACCCAAATAAATGTATGAACGTTTCATATTGTGTATATATAGTATAGGCTATACAACAAACTGATGAATAACTAGTTTTCAAAACAGAGACAAAAAAACCTTCAAATATTTAAAAATGAAATATTTAAAAATGAAAATTATTTTTAAAAAATGAATGGTAATGAAAATTGCTAACAATGTCTCTATTTTTTAAAAGTGAAAACAATTTGAAATTTTGGAATTGACATGTAAATTCAATACACAATTTGTTTTCACGGGCCACCTAAAATGGTGTGGCGGGCCGTATCTGGACCCCGGGCCTTGACTTTGACACCTGTGCCTTAGAGCATTATGATGCTGTACCATTGTTGACTTAGAAAGAAATATGAGGTACGCATATATATATATATATCACCCTATCAGTGTCCTTTTCTAATGTAATGTTTTGTGTCTGCAGCTGAGGTTAGAAGCTCTTCATCAAATCGTGGTGTTGATTGCTGGTATGGAGGAGAAGGGCTGTCTGCCAGGGAATACCGATCGCCCATGCAGTGCCTTCCAGTCCTCCTCCCTACTGACCTCTGTCAGGTTGCAGTTCCTGGCTGGTTGTTTTGGCCTCGGGACTATTGGGAATGGAGGGCTGAAGCGAGAGAGCGTGCAGCTGCATCATTATCAGGTATGAGACGTAGCAACCTGACAGTGATTGGAGGAAGGTGATTTGGTTTTGGTGACCTTAGTTGTGTGACATGCGAAAACATTTTTTTAGTATTTAGCTGGATTCTGTGTTGAAAGCTGTTATTTACCTTAATAAAACTTGCCTGTTCATTCTTTTTCAGGATGGTGTTAAAACAGCCAAGAGAAGCCTCCAGTTGGAAATCCAGACAGCAGTTCATAAGATTTACCAACAACTATCTGTAACACTAGAGCGAGCATTGCAGGCAAACAAACACCACATAGGTAAGCTCCGAAGCAGGGATGGGCAAATTGGCGGCCCGTAGCCATGTGCCTATACGCTGAGTGGCCCTTGATTTACTAAATAAATGCCATATGGAGGGGGTGGGCATTTATAAACACATTTTCAGATCATTCTACTCCCTCATAGATACAACATACTACATCTTTACTACATATTCGAGCACATTCACCCAATGGTTGAATTTATTTCATATATATATATCTATATATATATATATAGATATATATATATAATTTATTTATGATTCAGATGCTGTCTTTTGTGAAAACTGCATTTTTTCCCCCTCAGTTTCAGTGGGGGGCGTCACTTATTTGTGGATTTTTGCTATTTACGGGCCTATGTAGTCTGTATCCTGTGTGAATAGTGGGATTCCGCTGTATAGCTTTAAGTTGTAATATTGCCATTTACCAGTAGATGGCAGACATGTCTGAGTTGCACTTGCCCCGGTTCTTGTACTACAACGCGTAATCATTTTTCAGGGATTTGGAATTACATTCAGGGCGTGTACGTAGTTCCTGAATAATATTGAAATTTTGTGTGAGTTGATTTTTCTCAGAAAAGCTACAAAATTAGTTTTTGCACTTGGTTAGTTTGCCGCTCAGCAATTTTGTGACACCTTGAATGATAATGTTAAGGCATAAATTTACACTTAGAAAAGAAATCTCTGCTCATCTTTTGATTGTTCAAACCCTTTGTTGTTGAAGGCTGACCATTTCAGCATGAAATACATTTAGATTCTGGAATGTACGTTTGTTCGATTAAAAAACAGACATATGCATTTGTCCATATTTAAAATGGTATTGAAAATTTCGTTTGTCATTGGTTAGGACAGTGGTTTCCAAACATTCTTTTGCACCACCCCCGCTTTCCCATTTGAAATTAGTTCTTCAGTGGTCTCCATCCAACCGAGCTGCGGAACCCTACTGGTCTGTTGCTTAATTGGTCAGGCAATGAGACTGAGACAAAGTCCGTGTCTAAAAAAAAATATTCAGATAATCACGTGCATCTACCTGAGCCTCATGTCACACATGTCAAACCACTCGTCTCAGTCACATGGTATGACGCATAAAAAGTAAGCCCACAAGCTAGTAAAAACAAACAATCAGGGATGTGCTTTAAAAAGTGGTAAAGCCCAAATTATGAAACACATCAAGAGCCTAGAACTTTCAAGTAAGTGTCATTGGCTCCCATTACCACAAAACAAACAAGCACAGGGCTCCTACTAATTTCAACAAATCCATTTGACTTAATGATGAGTAGTACTTTAATTTACCGCTGTTATTTGTTTGTATGTCTGGTGCAACAAACATTTGGGGACCGCTATTAAGTTACATGTGGATCAGGACCCACCCAAAATAATCAAGTTTTTGTCAGCTCACAGCCCTAAACGTACTTCTTTTTTGATTGTCTTCATTTCAGAAGCTCAGCAGCGTCTTCTGCTGGTCACAGTATTTGCACTGAGTGTGCGCTACCAACCAGTAGATGTCTCCCTGGCCATTTCTAGCGGGCTGCTCAATGTGTTGTCCCAGCTATGTGGCACAAACACCATGTTGGGACAGCCGCTCCAACTGTTGCACAAACCAGGCATATCCCAGCTCAGCACTGCTCTGAAGGTGGCCTCAACACGGTTGCTGCAGATACTGGCCATCAGCACTGGGTAATTTGTGGTGAACATAAAGAACATCATATACTGACTGTAGTTGGTATGGTGGAGATTACATTTTTAATGACATGGTTGATTTTACAGGACATATGCAGACAAATTGAGTCCAAAGGTTGTCCAGTCATTGCTGGACCTCCTCTGCAGCCAGCTGAAGAACCTTCTATCTCAGGCAGGAGTTAGTGTCCTGTCTTCTGGAAAAGACCACGATGAAATCAAGCAAGGGGACTCTACCGACTCGGAGAAGAAAGATTTCAGAGGTGATCAAATATTTACAGTTGAAACCAGAAATTCCAACTTTGTAAAAAGGCATGCTTTTTTTTTCTTACTGTCTGACATTAAATCAGACTACCGTATTTTTCGGACTAAAAGTCGCTCCGGAATATAGGTCGCATTAGCCATAAAATGCACAATAACGTGAAAAAAAACATATATAAGTCGCTCCGGAGTATAAGTCGCATTTTGGGGGAAATTTATTCGACAAAATCCAACACCAAGAACAGACATGAACGAGCAACAACAGGCTAAACGATAGGTATGCTAACGTGACATAAACACAAATGAAGAGCTGAGAACGGGCCTGACGTAACATTCAGAGTTATTCAAAAAACGATTACATAAATAACACGTTTATAAAACCATCTGTGTCACTCCAATTCATGAAATCCATCGATCGTCCTTTGTCAACAATGACGGCGCTTGCACTTCAAAATATTCCACAGGCCCATATAACGATATATAAATTATATATCAAATAACTATTATATAAGCAATAATATTATCAAACCATCTGTGTCACTCTAAATAATTAAATCCATCGATCAAATTCCTCGTCCTTTGTCAACAACGCCGCGCGTGCACCCTGACGTCAGCCTCGTCGTTATTCCACAGATCTAGTATATAACTATATTGTAGCCTTAACAAAGTACAAGGAAAGACGTGGGTTTGGTAAACGGCTCTTTATTTAACAAAACAAGAGTTGAACGAGCCAACAACTACTGAACTGTAACGATAAAAACATATACAAGTTGCTACACGAAACAAAATATATCAAATAACTATAACATAAATAGTTAACCGCCACATGGCCCCAAGCACCGGCGTCGACTTCCAGGCGTGTGGCGGCGTGGACTTCCATCCCCGGAGGGGGCAATTCCAGCCACGAAGGTGGAAGAGAGCTCCATAGAATAGGACCGGGCGTGCGTAAAAGCCATGTCCGAGCCCCATCCACCGTCCCCGGACAGCCACCCGGCCGAGCACCGGCCCCCGACTTCCATCCACGGAGGTGAAAGAGAGCTCCGTAGAGTAGGACCGGGCGTGCGTAAAAGCCATGTCCGAGCCCCATCCACCGTCCCCGGACAGCCACCCGGCCGAGCGCCGGCCCCAGACTTCCATCCACGGAGGTTAAAGAGAGCTCCGTAGAGTAGGACCGGGTGTGCGTAAAAGCCATAATAGTTTTTCAAACCTTCTGTGTCACTCCAAATCATTAAATCCTTCAAACTCTTCGTCCTCCGTGTCACTTACAAACAAAGCCGCTAATGATGCCGGTGGTACGTGGGGCCCTTCGTCATCTTCGTCATCCCGTGATCAATCTTTGTCCTTTTTGTAAACAACCGCGCTGCTGACGTCACTTGAAATTCAAATTACAGTAGTCCCTTGCTACATCGCGGTTCGTTTATCGTGGTTTCACTTTTTTTTTCTCCTTTTTTCTTCAAAATATTTGAAAAAATTCACATATAAGTCGCTCCTCGGTATAAATCGCCCCTCCCCCCCCACCCAAAGTATGAAAAAAAACGCGACTTATAGTCTGAAAATTATGGTAATCGTTAGTCAGAATTTTACATACTATAAAATGTGTTTGTCTTAAAGCAATTTGGGAAACCCCAGATAATGTAATGTCTTTTGAATTTTTTCATTGTTTTCTTGACATTGTTTGAGTTAATTAGAGACACACCCGTGGATGTAGTTGAAGGCCCACCTGAAGCAGTGCTACTTTGTGTAACATCATGTAAAAGTCAAAACAAATCAGCCAGAACATCAGGAAGTGGACTTTCATGTACATGTTTGGTTCATCATTGGGTGCAATTTTCACATGCTTGGAGTTGTCATATTCATATGAAAATATGAATACAATGGAAACTGAAGAAATAGAAATCATTTTAGTAATCCTAGTTGACCTATGACAAGAAATGTTTTGTCGATTCCAGATCAGACAGTGGAGGACGTATGAATATGTGTGTCTTGTAGTAGTATATAAACTTTGGATTTCAGCTGTAGGAATTTGTTTCAAAACTCAGGCAATCATTTAGAAGGTTGATTAAAGCACATTTTGTTGAAGGTCATTGTGTTGTTTTTCAGCTTTACTACGCAAGCAACACACTGCTGAGCTACACTTGGGAGACTTTCTAGTATTCCTAAGGAGAGTAGTGTCCTCAAAAGCCATCCAGTCCAAGATGGCCTCCCCAAAATGGACTGAAGTGTTGCTTAATATTGCCGCACAGAAATGCTGCTCTGGTAAGATCATGTTATTCAGTGGTATGGGAGTTGGCCTGACATTTACATTCTTTACATTCTTTGAATTGTAGGGGTGCCTTTGGTTGGGAACCTAAGAACCCGGCTTTTAGCGCTCCATGTTTTGGAAGCTGTCTTACCTGCATGTGAGGCCAATATGGAGGATGAACAAATGACACAGGTATACAAGTCCACGAGTATTGGTAATAGGCAATGGGAAGCAGAATGATTACTCTCTCTATCTTAAACATGTACTATTTTGTTTTTACTCATTCCTCACTCACTTCTTGACAATGTTGATTATTTAACGGAAACTGAATGAGGATGTATTGAAATTTTAGGGTTAGGATTAGCAAGGATGGATGCTGAGTTTGTATGCTCTAAAATATTTAAAACGCACACTGACTTGATAATATTCTCTTCCAGGTCGTTGAGCGGCTATTCTCACTGTTGTCTGACTGCATGTGGGAAGCTCCCATTGCTCAAGCCCGGCACGCCGTCCAAATAAAAGAAAAAATACATGAACTAAAATTGCAGGTTGGAAAGAAAGAACGTTATTTCCGTAAAATGAGTCAATGTCTATTTGTGGCCCTGACGTACATCTAATTGATAGGGAGAGGCTGAAGAAGAAGAGGAAAACCTTCCCATCCAAGAAGTGTCCTTTGACCCAGAGAAGGCTCAGTGTTGTGTGGTGGAAAATGGACAAGGGCTGACACATGGTAGTGGGGGTAAAGGCTATGGCTTGGCCTCCACTGGAATCTCTTCTGGTTGCTACCACTGGAAGGTACAATGCTATGATTTGCCCTCATTTCTATTAATATGAAAAGAGTAGAAAATTTATTAGACCACCAGCCAATATGTAATGTATAACACATGTGCAACTCATTTTTGTAATTATCACACTTGTATATTGAACCAAAATTACACCTGTAGTGCTAAAATATTATTGTAGTTATTAAATTTTTAAATATTTAAATGAATAAAATATCCCAAATTGTTATTTGCATTCATGAGCAGACAAAAGGTTTGTGGTCAAACTTGAACTTTGCATAGAAGCCTTGTAAATCGGCTCAAATTTGGGTACCGTATTTTCCGTACTCTAAGGCGCACCGGACTATAAGGCGCACCGGACTATAAGGCGCACCTTCAATGAATGGCCCATTTTAAAACTTTGTCCTTATATAAGGCGCACCGGACTATAAGGCGCACCATTAATGCATCATGTCAGATTTTTAATCCAAATCAAATCATTCTCCATTTTATCTTTTTTATTTCAACTTCAGACGCAACAAATTACTTTATAATCACAAAATAATGATCCATAGTCTTTTTGATTCATGATTCATAGTCTTCAGCGGGCCACTTATGATTGATTTCATGACACAATGCTTCGGGCCAGTTTAAATTTAGGAATTTGGTCCATATATACGGCGCACTGTCGGCCTTTGAGAAAATTTTAGGTTTTTAGGTGCGCCTTATAGTCCGTAAAATACGGTATACAAACTAAGTGCACCAGCACACAGCAGCACTTCCCATCTCACCAGTGATCGACAAAAATAATTTTCATTAGCTTCCTGCTCCATTCAAAATGAACAGACTGAATAACTTGAGTTATTTAACTATTAATAAAATGATTAAACATAATGTGAGGAATTCTTATGTTCTATGAAACGGTGGGTGGCTCAATTGTAGACATTGTTGTGTGCCATTTTGCACAAGATCGAACAATATAATGATATTGCAAAATTGGCTTTGGATCCCGTCCTCAACGTGCATCAGAAACAAAATTCAAAGTAAATTTGATTTTACTGGTAGGGGTAGGAGTTTTAGTCACGTGTGTATTACCATTGTTATTTGAATGGCATAGCTACACAACAGCGTTGTCGCCATGTCAACACATTTGCGACAAGCACAAGAGAAGAATGCTTGTGTTAACATTAACAGCGTAAACTAGATTTCCATATCATAAATTACATCCGCAACTTTCCAAGCTCTTCAGGGGGGTGAGTGTGTGTATGTCTGGGGGTGGGGGTCCTATGTTTATTCAAACAACAATAGTACGGCATTTCTAGCAAGATCAGAAGGGCTTCAAGAGTTGGTACGTAGGGTCCATAAAGGTGAATTAAATTTTAAATTACTCCTAAGAAGGCCACATCAATATACATTTGAATCAATCAACAGATAGTCAGCCTTGTCTGATAGTCATTTTAATCTGAATACTGTAGAAACTGCAATCAATTACTATAGTTACAGTGTTTGATTTTGTGATTGAATGTTTCGCATTAATCAAAACTGTTTTATTATTCGGTGCCTCTTTGGATTGATTGTTGCTCTTATTTTCCCATAGTTTTACATTGTGAAGGAGAATCGGGGCAATGAGGGCACGTGCGTCGGTGTTTCACGATGGCCCGTGCATGACTTCAACCACCGCACCACATCAGATATGTGGCTATATCGAGCATACAGTGGAAACCTCTATCACAATGGCGAACAAACCATGACTCTTAGCAGCTTTACCCAGGGAGACTTCATCACCTGTGTCCTTGACATGGAGGCTAGAACCATCTCGTTTGGGAAGAATGGAGAGGTAAGAGCTGGACATGGGTTGTACTGGCTTTAAAAACGCAAATATTTACAAGTGTCAGCTTTAATTTATTCAGTAATTTATTTAGTAATTGATTGCAACATATCTGCAATAAAATGTATCACCTAGGCACAGGTTGACATACTATAAACAAAGGTGGACAATTTACAGAGTTTTGCCACAACCCTAACCCCCCACACACACATATCCACGTACACCCCCCCCCCCAACCCCCCTAACCCTAACCCTAACCCCCCCCCCCCCCCCCCCACCCCCACCCACACACACACACACACACAAACACATTAGGCCTGTGTTTTTGTGGTCCCCAGCGTCAGTCTCCTCCAGCAATAGAGAATGACACTTAGTACGCGACATGCTGGCGTCAGTGTACTTGCTCTGGTCCATTGCATTCTCCGCTTCTGCTGTGCTGGTTCAGAAGCTTGTGCTAGTGCTTGACCTGCTAACATCACCTGCGGTATTTGGGACCGAGAGGTTTACAGTACAGCACAGGCAGCTTCCTTTACCTGTCGAGACCAATACAAAAAAGGAGCAGCAGATTTAGAATATTTATATTATATATATATTTGTTAAACTACAGCGTAGACAATGACATTTGTAATATCTTTTTGGAGTTGATGTTTATCAGATTTAAAGAAAGCTTACTGCACAGGTGTCAAACTCAAGGCCCGGGGGCCAGATACGGCCCGCCACATAATTTTATGTGGCCCGCGAAGACAAATTGTGTGTCATTACGAGAATTGCAAATTGTCTTCTGTCAGGTTTAATTCGCTGACTGAATAACTGTTAGAGAAAAGCATCAGCGGACAAAACACAAGTGAGACGGAAGATTGAGTCTTAACTTGTACAAGGAGGGCAGTACAGACAGTTAACAACCATCGCACTACCTCTGAAGATCTGTCTGCCTCCTTGCTCTTTTTATTTGGGGTCGCCCTACCCACAAAGTGAAACAAAAGCCTCTAAGGGAGGGGGAGCGTATGGGCTTTGTTTCGTAAACATAAAAAACGCAAGGTGATATACTTAAATGGCAACAGGATGAGGTGTCAAGAGTTCAGCAACCCCTCAGGCAGGAACCCAGAAGCATGTTTAACGCTCCATTAAGATCGCGTGGTTGCGGTGACAGCCACTCGTCGCCTCTCGATGTATGATAGACGAGTGGGCCTCTCGGGGGCCTCTCGATGTATGATAGATGGGTGGTTGCGGTGACAACCACTCATCGCCTCTCGATGTACGATAGACGCTTCATTGAAAGTATGGGGCAAGGTGCAGCTTTTCTTTGCAGCTGCATCCTGCTGGCCCAGTTGTAACCTCTCACCTCTCCTGTGGTAAGAACATAAGAACAGCAAGGCAAAACAGCAAGCACGTACTCGGCGTACCATTGTGGTAAGCCATCATGGTTATATAGTAATATTGCAGTAAAGCATAATATAAGAGCGTATGAAAAGCATGATATAAGAGAACGCATGATAACATATATGTACACATTTTTCTAACATCTTCACTTTTAATAATATATATTTTTTTAAATATTTGACCAGTTTTTACTCATCTGATTTGAAAACAAGTTATTTGTCAGTTTGTTTTATAGCTTTTACTGTGTATAATATGAAGTGCTCATACATTTATTTGGGTTGACAGTCATAATGGCCCTCCGAAAGAAGCTAGGACTACAATGCCGCCCGCGAAAAAATGAGTTTGACACCCTTGGCTGACTGTATTAGTTCTGGAAAATCAATGAAATGATTAACTTACTCATGCAAATGCATAAGGAATGCATAAAATAACTGTGTATTTCTCCCTAACTGCTAATATGTGATTCCACAGGAACCCAAGTTAGCCTTTGAGGATGTGGACGCCACAGAACTATTTCCCTGTGTGATGTTCTACAGCAGTAACCCAGGGGAAAAGGTAAGAGAAAAAAAGTGCACCGCACAAGAGAAAAGTGATGTGTTTCACTGAGCACTAAATTATTACATACCTGATGATTAAATGTTTCCCAATATAATTTTGGTTTCCATGACCAAATTTGCCTATGTAGTTTGTTAGTTGGGGAAGTCAGGCTTGGAATTGGTTCTGATAAAGATAGTTTAGGTGTTTCTCTCATGTGTGCAATGAGAAAGCAAATAGTCGCTTGCCTCAGTGTCTGTTATTGATATAGTTGTTTTATAAAGGCAAGTGTATATTTTCTGATCTTACACTGTGCAATCCTTCTAGGTTAAGATCTGTGACATGCAGATGCGGGGTACACCTCGAGACCTTTTGCCCGGAGACCCAGTTTGTAGCCCGATGGCCACCGTCCTGGCAGAGGCCACAACACAGTTAATACGAATCTTACACCGCACTAATGACTGGACGCATCGAATTAACAAATCCATGGTTGAACGTCTTCAAAAAATCAAGCCTTGCTTCAGAGAGACAGCATGTGCCTCTGCTAGCAGTAGTGGTCAGAGGCTGAAAAAGAGTCGCTCAGTGCAGAGTCGCGAAGAGCATGACACCCAGCGAGAAAGTCACGAAACACCTATTAGGAATGAGGAAGAAAGGGGGCGCCACGGACGACAACATGGCTTAGGCGAGCTTTCGGAGCACCTCTTGACGACTCTCTGCACTGAGGTATGGCCAGTGTTGGCCGTAATCGGGGGTGCGGATGCAGGTCTCCGTGTTGGTGGACGATGTGTTCACAAGCAGACGGGACGGCATGCAACTTTGCTTGGAGTGGTAAAAGAAGGCAGCACCTCAGCCAAGGTACAGTGGGATGAGGCTGAGATCACCATCAGGTATTGTATTATTTATTTAAGTATGTATGATTATTTTGAGTTACATAAAAGATAGTAATTTGTTAGGATATGTTAAGGATGGGCATGGTCAAGTGTTAGCAGAATTAGGAGCGATCAAGCTAAAATTCTCATTGAAAGGGCTATTTTCTTCAAATTGCTATATATCTTGATACATTGGATGCAGACCGAGTATGGCAGCAACTGGCAGAGGGGTACCTAACACAGACCTGATTTTGAGATAAAAACTTTTGCCGTTCATTTATACAATAGCATTGTTTTGGTGAAGAATGAAAGTTTTGAAAATGATCTCCAAATGGATGTTTTATTGTAAAGAAAATCACATTATCATTCTCTTCTAAACTATGAACATTTTCTAAAATGGAGAACGTGCCCAGGCTGACCACATGCTTAAGTCGATTCAAAAGTGGTGGTTTATTGTGATCAATGGAGAAACATTACTCAAATTATTTTCCAAGTTAAAAGTAAGAGACCAAAGTTTGTTGCAAGGCCATTTCAAATTAAAAATATATTTTCATTGTACAGCATATATGTTGTATAAAACGTATAATGTAGACTGGAAGTAGGTGAATATAATCAGATTTCCCAGCCGTTTTCATTTTCACAACTTTAGTACCGTATTTTTCGCACCAAAAGGCGCACTGGATTATAAGGCGCACCCTCATTGAATTTTTTATTTTAGAAATTATTTCATATATAGGGCGCACCGGATTAAAAGGCGCATAAAATAGAAGCTATACTGCAACAAACTGAGGTTGACTAGGGTTGCGGTATGCATCCACTAGCCAATAACCAATGAGCCCTCTGTAAACAATCACGTTTTTCAAACAATCTCTTATAAAATGATCAGAACTGACTAAAGTTCGATCTAACACTGGTACTGCTTACCTATGTTTCCCTTCCATATCGATCCGTAACTTTACGCGAAACATTAACAGAGTAGCCTATTTTGACATGAAATAGCCTTGTGCATATAGCAGCTATTATTATAGCATTAGCCACCCGCAAACTCCCATGAGCCTCAGCTCGCAGACCCCCATGAGCCTCAGCAAAGTGTAAACAATCGCGTTTCTCAAACGATCTCCTATAAAATGATCGGAACTGACTAAAGTTTGATCTAACACATTGGTACTGCTTACCTATGTTTCCCTTCCATATCAATCCGTAAATTTACTCGAAACATTAACGGAGCAGCCTATTTTGAAATGAAATAGCCTCGCGGGTACAACAGCTATTCGGTGACGCCCCCTGACCACAGTTGCCGTAATGTTGGGAAGCGATGCGACCTTGTAATTTACTAGTCGTACTAAAACGTACTGAAACATTTTGGCAGAGCACTGTGTACAACCAGTATGGATCAACAAATTCATCAATTGATCCATATATAAGGCGCTCTGCATTATAAGGCGCACTGTGGTTTTTTGAGTAAAATGTAAGTTTTTAAGTGCGCCTAATAGTGCGGAAAATACGGTAGTTTTCGAAGCAGGTAGCTGTTACAGGACTGCATTTGAGAACAGTTTATTGCCTGTAGTAAAGTTTTGTATTAGTGTGCTTGTGCAACTTAATGGAATGATGTGTATCACAAAGCTCTGGCGCCGTGGCTCAGTGGTAGAGTGTTGGCCTCTCAACTCTAAGGTTGAAGGGTTGATCCTCAACCCTGGTGACCATGTCGAAGTGTCCTTGAGCACTGAATCTCAATTTGCTCCCAGTGTGGACCTGGCAGCACCTTGTATGGCAACAGCCTTCCATTAGTGTATGAATGAGTGGGTGAATGTGAGGCATTGTAAAGCACTTTGGGCACCCTGTGGTGTAGATAAAAGCGCTATATAAGTGCAGTCCATTTACCATTTAGAAAGCAGTTTGTCTAATTTTTGATTGTGCAAATTACATCGTTGTGGCCGGTTAGTTTATATTTTACTTGTTCTGCTTATTTAGTAAATCACATGATTAGTTTGACCTTAATGCCCATCTTTAATGTTTTGTAACTACAGGGATCTTGACAAGTGCAGTATATGCCCTGTTGAAATAATTGCATGTTTATTGGTTAAAGAAAAAAATATTACACAATAGTAGTGACATCTATATATAGTAACACCATGGATTTTTAAAATAATATTTTTGTGTGTTTTATTCTGTCAAGCTGCTTCTTGTCATATCCTATGTGCATGAGATTTCCACTTTTTACCCTTTCACGTCATTAATAATCTATTGTTTTACATGCATGTCTCGTGGCACACTTTGTTCCCAACCCAGGCATTATTTTCCCATCCCTCCAAATTTTCTCTCTGGCCCTTTTCTTCGCTTTCCTTTTCCTTCCTTTGTCTGTTTTAATTCTTGACTCACGTCATTAAAGCTTCTAAATTTTCTGGTCGCCTAGTGACACGCCGTTGTACAACCTGGAACCCTGTGAGCCTTTGCCCTTCGACGTCACACGTTTCCGTGGCCTCACAGCCTCGCTCCTTTTGGATATCACATACCTTACCAGCATCCATGAGGACACAGCTGCTAAGCTCAGTGCACGGCGCCACGAAAAGAAGCATCGCAATGCACACTCAACAGGGCATGAGCCGACCAGTAGTGAAGACAAAGCAGACAATGAAGTGACCAACCATAATGAACTAAGGGACAATGTTGGCACTGGATCTGGAGCAGTTCCAAATACTGTTACCTGTGATCTGCGTGTGTCTCATAGTCTGGATGAAGTCAAGGCACATGTGGCACCCAAGTCAGAGTCTGACATTTCCTCAGCTGGTGGTGGTGGAGTAGGCGGAAACGACACTCTTTTTCATGCTCCCGTTGAGGGGAACAGGAAGAAAGGCCACGAGCATGGATCCCGCAGTCATGAGCCCTATCCCACTTTTACTGCCACCCAATCGGAGATCCATGCGGTTCAGCTTTCCTATCTGTACCTGGGAGCTATGAAGACCCTCAGTGTGCTGCTTAGCTGCAGCAAGTATGCTGAGCTTCTGCTTATACCAAAGGTACTCATAATACAGCAACTGTAATTTAGATTTTGATTGATAAAAGAATTCGTTTAGTAAAATCACTGTCATCTGGTAAGCTTAGTTGTGTAAGAAAATTAGTTTGAAAGACAAGTAAATACAGTTTGCCTTCATTTCAAATGTGACTTTTGCTCCCTGACTCCTATTCTGATTTCAAATCAGTGATATCACTCAAACCTGTTATCTCCCTTAAGGTGTTACCAGAATCCACTGGGCACAATGCTGATGTTAATGCCAACGGCAGTGCAAGCACAACTGCAACATCTCCAATATGCCAAGAAGAAGTGGAGATGAGGGCTGCTCTTCAATTTCTCATGCGTCATATGGTGAAGCGGGCAGTCTTGCGCTCCCCCATCAAGCGTGCTCTTGGGCTGTCAGACCTAGAGAGGGCACAGGCCATGATCTACAAGCTTGTGGTCAATGGACTGCTGGAGGAATCCAATGGGGCAAAGGCTAAACCTGGTGAGAAAATTAAAAACAATATTATATGTAAAAGAAAAAAAATCATGTGCATATATACCGTAGTTTTCGGACTTTAAATCGCTCCGGATTATAAATCGCACCAACCATAAAATGCTTAATAAAGAAGAAAAAATATATATAAGTCGCACTGGAGTATAATTCGCATTTTGGGGGAAATTGATTTGATAAAATCCAACAGACATGTCATCTTGAAAGGCAAGTTAAAATAAAAATAGAATAGGCAACAACAGGCTGAACGGTACGGTATGCTAACGTTACATAAACACATAATCAAGGAACTTAGAACGTGCCTGACATTACATATTAAGAGTTATTCAAATAACTATAGCATAAATAACATGCTAACAAGTTTATCGACCCATTTGCGTCACTCCAAATCATTAAATCCAACGAAATGTTCATCCTCTGTGTCACTTATAAACTACTCCGCTAACCTCGGAAGTAGAAGATGGAGTGCTTCCTCTTCTATGTGGCTTACAGCAGACTCACCGTCAGTTGCAGTTCCAATTATTCCACAGGCCCAGAGCGCCCTCATGAGGTTTAGTGTGAAAATAACGTGAAATAATATAATGTGTGAATAATTTTACACATAAGTCGCTCCTGAGTATAAGTCGCACCCCCGGCCAAACTATGAAAAAACTGTGACTTATAGTCCGGAAAATACGGTAACCATGTATGCAAAATGCATTAGGTAAAAAACAACACAAAAACAAAATGTATAGATTTTTTTTTGTTATATTTGCAAAACATCTGCTATTTTCTGCCACCTCAGTTAGACTGATGTCGATCTAACTTTTTTTTTTGTATTGCCACTGCTTTAATTTTGTCTACAATTGTTGTGCAAATACTCTAAATAACTGGCATATTTCATTTTGTTTGTTTTAGGTGTGCGAATTGAGCCAGAAAGTGAAGGCGAGGGTGTAGAGGGTGAACAGTTGGTACAGACCCCAGTCACCACCAGCCCCTCTGCCTCTAGTACCACCTCCTTCATGAGCTCCTCTTTAGAGGACACCACCACTGCAACCACACCTGTCACGGACACTGAAACTGTCCCTGCCTCAGAGTCTCCAGGCGTCATGCCCCTCAGCCTTCTCAGGTTAGGTCATATGCTGTGCACATTAGTCATTTTACAAGTCTTAGCAGGATTTCAAAAATAATGACCTTGGATTTTGAATGTTATAATATGACAGATGTCAGTCCATCATTCTTGATATGCCTTTTAGTACTGCGCAGAACCAATATTCTGTTCTGTGACAGTCTATCCCTTATTTTGGTCAGGGCTTCCTTACCTGTATGGGCTGGATCCTTATTAATCCATATATATAACTTAGAATAGGAAATCTAATAGAATTTTTCCAAAGTACCCAATTCCTGGTTGTAGACGAGCCGCCCTCTGGCTGTCGCCGAAGTCATAAAAATATAGTTTAAAATAACCATAATAGTGTTTGCCAACACTGCTTAGCCGTATTACAATTTCATATGTACTAATAGATGCATTTTTGATTATTAACGACAACAATTTTCACGAGCAAGCAGAATCAGAATGATAGCAACAAATGAGTTCTGGTATATTGAGGAATGTTTTTAATTTTATTCATGAAATTGTGGTGATTTTCTGTTGGCACAGACAAATGTTCTCCAGCTACCCAACAACCACCTTAGTTCCAGCTCGGCGGGCACAAACACCCCCAGTGTCATCTCTACCAACATCCCCTTCTGATGATATTGGTCGCAGGCAGAGTCTCACTTCCCCAGACTCACAGCCCAACAGACCGCAAAACAGGTCTGGTACCTGTAAGTATACCATACTTACCTTGCCTGACAATGTCATCGGCCCGGTTCTGATCATCGATGCCGATACCATGAGTGTGATCGGCCCATCGTGATTACGTAGATTAGATGGAAACATTTTCAATTTTAGAACTGCTAATTTATCTCAAAGGGATACTAAGAAAGTTAATATTTTGTCTATAATGAATTTGATAACTTCATTATTTTTCAGATAAACTTTTTTTTTTTAATACGGCTGACGTCCAAAATGGTGGTACGGGAATGGGAGTCATTCTGAACGGGGGCATGGCGGGATAGGAGTCTTTTACTGGGAAAGGGCAGGAATTTTTTTCTCTTTTACTATGATCCCAGATGGGACTTTCCAGGATTTTTTTTCTGTGGGAGTGGGATGAGACAGGAGTGCAAATCCACTCATGTCACCCTTGCGGTCCTCGCGCAAAACACACGTTATTAAGTCATAAGAATGTCACTCATCATATTTGTATGTTTGTGTTATTACCAGGAGTTGAATGTGTCATGTTTACACTCATTTATGTCACTTTTGATTTGTAGTTTGTTTGTTTTAAACAAATGACAAAATTAGTTTGTCATTAATTGCTTGTTAACAATGAAAAGCTTGCCATTAAGGCACAATTAAAATTTTTAACTGAATGAGAGCCCTAATATTGATATTTCTTTACTATATTTTACTCACTAACCATGGCTCTTTATTGCCTTAGCTCTGTCAGACCCGAGCAGCAGGCTGTCAACATCTCCACCACCTCCCGCAATTGCTGTACCCTTACTGGAGATGGGCTTCTCCCTACGCCAAATCACCAAAGCTTTGGAAGCAACTGGTCCGTCTCTACTAAATTAGCACTATTTATTTTACATAGAATCACAGTCATTAAAGACCAGCAGAGTAACCATGATTTTTAAAAATCCAAATTAGATTGTGATATGTTGAATGGTTAGATGTCTCTTCTTTTCCAGGTGCAAGAGGAGAAGCAGATGCCCAAAACATCACAGTGCTAGCAATGTGGATGATAGAACATCCTGGTACAGATGACGGGCATGATGAGCCTAACACAAGAGGCAGTGGTGGTGGTGTGTCTGACTCCCTGTGTTCAGGTGCAACAGCATCTACTGGAGGAAAGTCTCGGGACAGAAACACCTATGTTTCTTCACCTGGAGACATTGCTGATGTTTCCGAAATGGAGGAGGGCTTTAGTGAGAGGTACAACTGCATTGAAATGCATAATCTGTTGTGTGTTGTAATTGGATGTATACTGAAATGAATTTTGTGGTAGTCAAGAGTTGTCCTCCCCTACCTGTGAAAAAGTATAATAACTGATCAATGTTTAAATGCTAATCTGTTTCTGCGCACCGTAGTCCAGAGGGACAAGAGCAGGATAATGCTCTTAATGCCTCTAGTGGCGTTTCCCTGAGAGGACGTTCTGCTGTTTCCAGGAAGCACCACTTTGACCTGGCTGCACGCAGACTGTTTGCCCGTGCTGGTGAGAATTAGACATCTTTACAGTGATTAAAATCAGAATCTGAACGGAGAGCCCGCTTCCTGAAACCACTTGAATTGTCTCCACTCTGTTAGCTGGATTGTACCGGTCAGTGCAGGCCCAACACAGCCAGTCGCACAGGGAGGTTCCATCTCACTTGCCGCAACAAGACCCCGGTGCCCTTTACGACTTCACCCTTCTGGATGAAGAGCTCGAGATGGACCTGGATGAAGAAGCGATGGAGGTCATGTTTGGCCAGGACCTTGCCAGTGACACTGACATTCTGGGAATGTGGATCCCGGAGGTACTGGACTGGCCAACATGGGTGTGTGTGACTTTATGCTATGAACAGAGGGTTGCCATCATGAGTTCAGGTCTTAGTTGTCCTGCATTACCCCTCACAAACAATCTAGTCAAATTACCGTATTTTCCGCACTATTAGGCGCACTTAAAAACTTAAAATATACAAAAAAAAAACACAGTGCGCCTTATAATGCAGAGCGCCTTATATATGGATCAATTGATGAATTTGTTGATCCGTACTGGTTGTACACAGCACTCTGCCAAAATGTTTCAGTACGTTTTAGTACGACTAGTAAATTACAAGGTCGCATCGCTTCCCAGCATTACGGCAACCGTGGTCAGGGGGCATCACTGAATAGCTGTTGTACCCGCGAGGCTATTTCATTTCAAAATAGTCTGTTCCATTAATGTTTTCGAGTACGTTTACGGATCAATGTCCAACGGAATCATAAATAAGCAGCACCAATGTGTTAAATCAGTCTTTAGTTGATTCCGATCACTTTTATGGGAGAGAGTTTGAGAAACGTGATTGTTTACAGGGGACCGTCATGACACTTTGCTGAGGCTCATGGGAGTCTGCGAGCTGAGGCTCATGGGAGTTTGCGGGTGGCTAATGCTATAATGATAGCTGCTATACGCACGAGGCTATTTCATTTCAAAATAGGCTGCTCCGTTAACGTTTCGAGTAAATTTACGGATCGATATGGAAGGGAAACATAAGTAAGCTGTACCAATGTGTTAGATCGAACTTTAGTCGGTTCCGATCACTTTTATAGGAGATAGTTTGAGAAACGTGATTGTTTACTGAGGGCTCATTGGTTATTGGCTAGTGGATGCATACTGCAACACTAGTCAACCTCAGTTTGTTGCAATATAGCTTCTATTTTATGCGCCTTTTAATACGGTGCGCCCTGTATATGAAATAATTTCTAAAATAAAAAATTCAATGAGGGTGCGCCTTATAATCCAGTGCGCCTTATGGTGCGAAAAATACGGTAGCTAATTTTTTTTTATGATGCACCTTTTTAGGACATCAGATTGACTTAGTTGGCATGACCTTAATTACGATTCTCAGTCTTCAAAATATGGGAAGATAATTCACTAAGCCTGATACTACACTGCCACTAACAGCTGTCATGAACTACTAATGTCTCTGAAACCTCATTTCATGAATGCTCAATTCAGTACTGTATTGTGTTCTGATATGTAACTCTATGATTGTTTAATGTATGCAAATGTGTTTCTTTTTGTGACATATTGCCATACATCACAGCATGTGTGCGAGACAGATGACCGCGATGAAATGGTGGTGTGCGAACTATGTGAAGCAAATGTAGTCAACTTCAATCAACATATGAAGAAAAGTCATCCTGGTTGTGGTCGCAGTGCCAACCGGCAAGGCTACCGTAGCAATGGCTCCTACGTCGATGGCTGGTTTGGAGGCGAGTGTGGCAGCGGAAACCCCTACTACCTTCTTTGTGGTGCCTGTCGAGAGAAATATTTGGCCATCAAAAGCAAGGCAAAAGTTCCAGTTGTGGAAAGGTAGGTGCAAATTTCTGCATTTGAAACATGAATAACTCAAAGGTTTTCAGTTTGAATTTTAGCTCTGGCCTTTCAGATGCAAATTGCTTATTTTTCCCCCATTCCTGCATGATTTTATCCTGCATACTTTGGTATCATCCCACATTCCAAAAACACTGTAGACTATATCACCCAAAGGTGTGAATAGTTGTTTGTCCATTCATGTGTCTTGTTATTGACTACTATTATAGAAGGATGGAATTAGACCTTTTATTTCATGTGTATTTCTTATAAATTATTTTTATTTTTTTTTGGAGGTAAAATATATTTTCAGTAACATCTCTTGATTTTGTTATTTCAGATATAAAGGTCAGGCACCTGACCTTCTGGGAAAGCAAGACAGTGTCTATGAAGGTACAGTGTTCTTGATCACATAATAAAAATACGAGGGCCTGATTTGGTAAAAATGTAAATAGTTGCTGCTAAATTGTCTTTTGACTCGTAACCGATTGCATCACTGTGACTGGCTCCAAGTCCAAGGAATTCTCCCTTTGGTCATGTTGAAGCCCCCAAGTTACATTGCTGATCAATATGTCACACTAAATTAAGATTTTAAAAAAATGTTGCAGAAACATTTTCCTTGTAGGAAAGTTTTCTTTGTCGCCTCTCAGTCTGTCTGTGCTGTCTTGGCACTGCTTTATGCACTTGTTTGCACCAGTCCTTTTGTTGCGGGATTTAAAAATGCAAAATCAGCCAGTTAGTCTTAAATTTGATGGATAATCTGTGCATGTGAAATGAATCTATGTGCATATACTATGTGCAAAATTAACTACACTTAGGTTTTGTGTGTTTGGCAGACACAATTCTGGGTGTGCCCAGTTAGTTAGTGGACAAGTCTACATCTGTTTGCATGACAAAAACCTTCAGCAAATAAGACCCCAAGTATGTTTCACATTGGTTCTTTGAGTTCACATTTTTTGTTTGTTTGTGACACTCCAGAGGACTGGGACATGATGGATGTTGATGAAGATGAGAAGCTTACAGGAGAAGAGGAATTTGAGCTTTTGGCAGGTCCTTTGGGTCTGAGTGAACGGCGGACTGTTCCAGAGGCTGTACAGTTCCCTGATAGTGACCCTTTGGGGGCCTCTGCAGCCATGGTGACTGCCACCAACAGTATGGAGGAGACATTGCTTCAGATCGGTGAGTGTGTTCGCTCAAAACCGCAGCTCTGTAGCGGTGTCTTTAAAAATAAGTCTGTTGGCTAATTCTGGTTTTATTTAGTAGAGATCTACAAACCCAAGCGTTGATAATTTCCATTCTCCAGATCAGGGATATTCTGTGAGCTACTTTTAATTGCGATCACCATGTTATGTGGCCTTCTCAAAGAAAGCTCGGGATAGTTTTAACCGTGGACATATAACCACTCTGTTCAGAAATAAGTAGGCGCAATGCCAGAGAGCCAAGAAAGTGAAACAGTCCTCAAACCCCAACAGTCTGTGCCATAACATCAGGTGCATTTATTTGCAGGTTGTCAGATATCAGTGGATAAGAGTTCTTCAGGCAGGGTAACGCTTGGGGAGCAGGCAGCTGCCCTGCAGAACCCCCATGACCGAGTGATGGCCCTGAGGAGGGTGACTTCCGCAGCCCAGGTTCTACTTGCCAGGACCATGGTGATGAGAGCCCTGTCTCTGCTCTCTGTCAGGTAGGTTTCACGCACACACAAAGCCCCTTATTATACTATTCATGCATTCACTGAATCAAATGTAGACCACAGTTTAATGTGTATATAATAATTTTGTCTCAGACGCTACCTCTTCATCCCTATGTTCACCATCACTTCTTCCCTCCAACCCAGTGGTTCAAGCTGTAGCCTCGCAGCTGGCCTGGAATCCCTTGGTTTAACAGATATCAGGACTCTGGTCAGGTTCATGTGCCTGGCGGCAGCAGGACGTGCCGGGCTTTCCACCGGTCCTACGGCAGCCTCGAGCCATGCTGAAAGGACACGTGGAGCTGCCAAGGCCAGCAAGCCCATTTCTTGTCTAGCTTACCTCAGCACAGCAGTGGGCTGTTTGGCCTCCAACAGCCCCAATGCTGCCAAACTGCTGGTGCAGCTCTGTACACAGGTATTTTACGCGAGCCAAATTTAAAATGCTTCTTAGAACTGAAAAGCAAATATTGTTTGTTTATGTCTTTAATTTATATCTTTGGCGTAATTGAAGGGACAACCAGGCCAGATCAAAGGTCTACATTTTCATAAGCGTCTATGTTTTAGGTGCTTCAAAATACCTTATGTTGTCATATGCAGGAATGTTTGCATCTCTTTTGCTATATTTCACTAAATTGGATTTACTGTCATTGTTGAGGCTTTTATCTTTCATTTACAGAATCTGATCTCAGCAGCAACAGGCATGAATCTGACAACAGTGGATGATCCAGTCCAGAGGAAATTCCTACCCAGCTTCCTCCGCGGTGTGGCGGAGGAAAACAAGCTGATTACCTCTCCCAACTTTGTTGTAACGCAGGCTCTGGTAGCTCTCCTGGCAGATAAAGTGGCAAAACTAAGGCCTGCTTATGACAAGGCTGATATGGAGAAAAAAGGTGTGTTGTGTTTGCATGGAGGACATGTTGAGAGTTAGCAAAGTTACTTTAACTATGGCATTTGATACAACTTTACACTACGTAGTTTTTCTCACAATGTATTTATTGAATTATATTGATTTATACAAGGACATGTTAAATACCAAAACAATAACTCAATCTAGCAGTTATTGTGTGTTGATCTGATGTGTAGATTTTAGGTCTTATCATGTAGTTATAATAAAAAGTAAAAGGTCATGTCCTATTCATCAGATATGACTGGATTTATGTGAGCTTGCCACCTTTTTAGTTCATCTTTCTCATGTCACATTTTGTGTTTTACATACTTCTGTCTTTTTTATGTTGTGCATTCTCTCACTCACGGGCACTCCCTGTCATCTTGTTTTTCATGTCAAGCAGGTCTAATTGCGCATTTGTATGCCCATCCTTCCCATAATCCCTCCGCTGTAGGACCTCTGGAGCTGGCCAATTCTCTGGCCGCCTGCTGCCTGTCCTCCAGGCTTTCTTCACAACATCGACAGTGGGCTGCCCAGCAGCTGGTTCGTACACTAGCCGCCCATGACCGAGACAATCACAGCAGGCCAAATACCTTTGCCGATATGGCAGGGGACTTGAGAAAGTGCTCTTTTATCAAGCTGGAAGCTCATCAGAGTAGGGTGAGTTGTCATATGAATGCACATTTGCTGGTTTCCAACTATTGTATTTGACACATATTTCTTCTGAATTAGGTCCTCACATGCTGTTGGTGCAAAAGGAAAGGCTTGTTGGCAACTAGTGGCAATGATGGCACAGTCAGGGTGTGGAATGTTACCAAAAGCCAGTACACCCTCCAGCAGACCTGTATCTTCAATAAGGAGTGAGACAACACATGCAATCAGTAACCTTGACATGCAGTACAAGACAAACTAATTGCTGCACATGTTAACGTGCTCACTTTTTATCATTCTGATTTTTGTGCTGCAAAAATTCTTGCAGTAACTTGCATACGGATGTTAATTTACTGGCCAAAATTATGGAAGTTAAAGAAAAATAGCAAGCATACCAATGAAAGCAGAATGGAATTTGTTTGTTGCTGTTTCCTCTTTGTACTAAATCAACCACTAAACATTTTTCCAGGAACATTCTTTCGTGGGGCCATCTATTCAAATGCTTTCCTTTGTGTCAATTGCATATTCAGTTTGATAATTCTTTAAGACCAAAGTTCAGAAGCAACACTTTCCACTTTAGTGTTCTTGTTTCAGTATTGGCCATGATAAATGTACCTCTCTAAGTGATGTCTTTTTTTTCTGTTTTCTTACCAGTGATGGTTCCTCTCCGGAGGGCCGGACATCTTTGGGATCACCCAGTGATTTTTGCCTGTCTCCGCTGGCTTGGAGTGTGACTGGAAAATATCTTGCATCTGCTATGGAGAAAATGATCAATATTTGGCAAGTTAATGGTAAACATTCAAGCTACTCTTAACTTTGTCCATCTGTTATTTTTAAAATGAGGATTAATCAGTTGTTAGTGTTTTTCCATAATAGAGCATGTAAGGGAGCGAAACATGTAGTTGCCTATAAACTATTAGACGGTATACGTATTGTATTTTCTCACATTCTATAAATGGCACAGTATTATTATTAACCCTCACTGCTTGCATTAACAGAAAGTAGATGCAGTCCATTTAAGCACTAGGTGTAATTAACATCCTCCCATCACAAACCTTCAGCCTGCATTATTTTAATTGGCCACTGCTTGCAAGATAGTCCACAAAAGTTGAATTACAATACATTCTTTTAGGACTTCTTAATCTGAGCCTTTGTAATATGAATTTATATGAACAAATTATTGTCATTTGTGTTCTTTTATGTAACAATGTTTCCGTGCAAAAAAAACCTTTCATGATGTTGCAAGGTCAGGTTTTTTTTTTTTTTTTTTTTGTCTTTTCATGGTTGCAACCTACATACTTGTCGGGTCTGCTGCATATCCCACAATTAAATGTTCCTTACAAATGTAGCAATATTTAAAATGGAAATAGCAGGCTTTCTAACAGTCTAATTTTTTTCCCCAATAAGAATTATTACAACAAAGAAATAATATATCTCACAACTTTCCTTACTTGTTGTGCTCTGACTGTGGCTCAGTGGGTTGTTGTGAGCCTATCGATATCATGGACAGAGGTTCTAGATTGTTACAGTTGTGCTGATAATTAAACTTATGACCACAACTGTATCTCTGCCATCTAGTGGTAAATGGTAATACATATACCGTATTTTTCACACCAAAAGGTGCACTGGATTATAAGGCGCACCCTCATTGAATTTTTTATTTTAGAATTTATTTCATGTATAGGGCGCACCGGAGTAAAGGGTGCATAAAATAGAAGCTATACTGCAACAAATTGAGGTTGACTAGGTCTGCGGTATGCATTCACTAGCCAATAACAAATGAGCCCTCTGTAAACAATCGCGTTTCTTAAACTATCTCCTATAAAATGATCAGAACTGACTAAAGTTCGATCAAACGCATTGGTACTGCTTACCTATGTTTCCCTTCCATATCGATCCGTAAATTTACTCGAAACATTAACAGAGCAGCCTATTTTGACATGTAATAGCCTCGTGCGTATAGCAGCTATCATTATAGCATCAGCCACCCGCAAACTCCCATGAGCCTCAGCTCGCAGACTCCCATGAGCCTCAGCAAAGTGTAAACAATCGCGTTTCTCAAACGATCTCCTATAAAATGATCGGAACTGACTAAAGTTCGATCTAACACATTGGTATTGCTTACCTATGTTTCCCTTCCATATCGATTCGTAAATTTACTCGAAACATGAACGGAGCAGCCTATTTTGAAATGAAATAGCCTCACGGGTACGTCAGCTATTTAGTGACGCCCCCTGACCACGGTTGCCGTAATGCTGGGAAGCGATGTGACCTTGTAATTTACTAGTCGTACTAAAACGTACTGAAACATTTTGGCAGAGCACTGTGTACAACCAGTATGGATCAACAAATTCATCAATTGATCCATATATAAGGCGCACCAGACTATAAGGCGCACTGTCGGCTTTGGAGAAAATGTTAGGTTTTTAGGTGCGCCTTATAGTCCGGAAAATACGGTATACAGTTGTGCTCACGACGTTACATACCCTTAGAAGCACAACTGTATGTTCATTGAAGACTAAAGACTAAATTGCCCATGAGTGAGTGAATGATTGTTCGCCGCGATTGACGGCTGACCACTCCATGGTCTTCCCTGCCTCTTGAGGAGTTAGCTGGCATCTGCTTCAGCTGATCCACATCCCAAATGAGGACTAGTGGCGCATAAATTGGACAAAGTATTATATATATGTTTTTATTGCACATGAAAATTCCATAGTTTACTGACATTTTTCTCTGGCTAAGCCATTGACCATCCATGAGTTCATTTAATACATTGTACATAGTGTTTGAAGAGTAAATTATTGTCCCAATTTTTTCCAGCCATTGACATACTATTGAAGATATGACATTCATTACAGTCAGTGGCAAAATCGTACCTATTCACAAGCTTTACCACACAAATCATGCAAGTGACTCACTAAGACAATCCTTTACGGGACAAGCTGAAAGTCATAGCAGCAATTATTTGTTTTATGATTAGCCTCTAATTTTTTTATTATTATTATTGTTGTGAATCCACCTGCAATTTTGTTTCGTCCAGTTTGTCTGTTGTTGTTCAATGTCAATAAAAGCTTTATTTCTATTCTATTCTTCCTTGAAGGTGGTAAAGGCCTTTTGGATGTGCAGCCTCATTGGGTTTCAGCACTGACTTGGCCTGAAGATGAAGCAGAGTCCTTGTGGTCTGGGGAGCCCACCGACATGCTCCTGGTGGGTCGAATGGATGGATCGCTGGGCCTCATTGAAGTATTGGATTCCTGCAGTATGCACCGCACTGAACTGGAGCACTGCTACAGGAAAGATGGTATGGCAGATGTGTTATATATTTGATTGTCAATGTAATAATAATGGTTTTGGCAGCATTGTGAATGACAAAACCACAAGATTATTTTGAGTGAAACATACAATTGACATTTTGATTTGATTTATTTTTACCAGTGGCAGTGATGACCATAGCCTGGTACAGAGAAGACAAGCCTTTTGCAGTGGGATACGCAGATGGCAAGCTACTTATTGGATCCAAAGAGCCTTTAGAACAAGGAGCGATTGTGGTCATTGATGCTCACAATGTAAAGAAAATCCCAAGTCTTAATTGTAGACAGTAAGGTTACACATTACACGTTATCAAATAAATTATTATGCATGTTTTTCAGGAATCAATCACTAACATGAAGTGGAGTCCAACAGGACAAATCTTGATGACATGTGCCAAAGAAGAGACTGTGAAGCTTTGGGCCAATGCTGACTCAGGTTCTGAACTGGGGACTGGATGGCATTGTTTAACAAGTCTTAAACAACCCTCCCTGGTTAATGGTGTTGCCTGGTGCAGCTTACCTGGAAGTGGCCCAAAGCCCCTCAACATGCTAGCAATGTAGGTCATTATCAAGAAGAATAATATAAATGTATTTTTTCTCTCTCTCTCTCTCTCTCTCTCTCTCTCTCTCTCTCTCTCTCTCTCTCTCACTGTCTTTCTCTTGCTCTTTGTCTCTCGCCTTCCATTATTTGCAACAGCTGTGTTGAAACTGATGGTGGTTTATGAAAAGAAGGGTTGTAGTGGCACGTTTCTCTAACTTTCCCTAATGACTAATTATTATCTAGAAATCTAAAAACTTTTCTGTTATGTCCCATGAATACTGACTGACTCTGGGAGCATACGTGTCACTCATGTGGTCATCAGGGACTCAGAACAAAAAGTGAAGTGGCAGTATGGAAACAGTTTGTGCTGCAGTGGCACAAGCGTGGTTCGTCCTGGTTCCTGGATGACAGGGCAACTAGTGAAAAAGATCTCCTGTTTGCAAAACAGTCTGTCGGTGTATGTAGTTAAGGCCTAAAGTTTCACATCCACCCATTCATACCCATTTGACTGTCTGAGAAAATTATTGACTGTGGTGAGGGGTTTTACAGCCTTAAAACATTTATAATAAATTAAATCATATCTATAAAAAATGGCAAAAATAATTATCTATAACTGGGGAAAACATGAATGATTTAATAATAAAAAATAAGATTTTGATAAACAAAAAGCATTTATGATGAACAAAAAACAAATGAAAGGAAACATGTATAATTGTTCAGTTAGGGTGTCCCTCGCCTACTGCTCGAAGTCAGCTGGGATAGGCCCCGGCACGCCCGTGATTCTCATGAGGAGAAGCGGTTCAGAAAATGGATGGATGTATAATAATTGAAAAAAATCCAGGTCTGTAAATGGATAAACTTATATTTAATAATGATTTGTTTTAAACATTTATGATAAACAAAGAATACTTTATAATAAAAAAAAAAAAACAATTCTAAGCAAAATAATGTATAATACATGAAAAAAAATAAAAAAGCAAAAAGCGTAGGTCGTACTGTAGGTGCAGACAACCATTATTATTTCTAAATATTTCAATTGTGCCCAAATTAATGTTTGGTGGACACAGCTAGGGATTTGGGCCTTCCCGAGCATCTAGAAACCAAAGCCATTTAAAGACAAATCAATTAATAATTGATTAAACCATGCAGATGCAAATCGCCAAGCACGTCAGGCAAACAAAGTTGATTTGAAGCTTCCTGTTCCAAAAGCACCTATGCAATGTATAGTTTACCAATTATTGTGTATCATTCAGAACCCAGAATAATTTTCTTGTTTTGTCCTCGCAACAAGCTTGCAAAATTTGAATTATAAATATTTATTTTATTTTTTATTATATATACATATTTTTTTATTTTTCATATTTTTTTTTATTCATTCATGTGTCTAGTTGGTGCATATAAACGCGATCACAACTGAATTGTCACCATGTTTTTCAGATGCTGTCAGACTGGTCTGGTCACAGTCTGGACTATTCCAGAGGTCATCTCAAACTTCCCAGATGGCAGTTCCTCAGACTCAGAAGGGTGGTGGGAGAAAGAAGCAAATCCTAAACGCAGGGTACATTTCTTTTTCATAAATATTCGTATTAATACACAACAGTTTATTTTCACATGCTTTTTCTGTGGTTGTGTTGCAGTCATCACAATGGTCACAAGAAGGCGCAACGTGTGTTTTCCAACTGAAGGGCCACATAACTCCAGTGAAAATGGTTGCCTTTAGTCCTGATGGTCTTGCTTTGGCCTCAGGGGGAGTTGGAGGCCTCATGAACATCTGGTCGCTGAGAGTAAGAAATATATCCTGGATTTGGAAGTTGTAGCCCAAGTTATTCAATAAGAACGACAAGTTCCCGGCACAAAGATGTATGTCAGAGCCAGCAGGTCTTTTTAAGGAGGGGTGGTGGCTCCAAAATATACATTATCTTGTTCCTGTGTAAAACATGTCCTCTAAGCTTACATCATGTATGGTGTCTGGTGTCTATGTAGGAACTCAAATCATTTTGTGTGCTTAACAGGATGGGTCAGTGGTTCAAACTGTCGTTGCTGGTTCAGGGGCCATTCAGAATATTGTGTGGATCCCAGATGTGGGTGTTGCTGTCTGCTCCAACAGATCAAAGGTAAAGCATGTGTCCTGTCCACTGGCAGTTTTAGGACGCTTTACCTGAGGTGGCAGAGGGGTGGCAGTAGGTTCAGTTGCAGGAGCAGAAGTCATCCCACCTCCTACATATGCACTCATGCACACACATGTGCGCACAGACACACGAGGGCTGGGCGAAAATCGAGTTAGTATAAGACAGGGCCCAAGCAGCAAATATCAGTGTCACGCCTAATTCACACCGGGTGCAAAACAGCTGCTTTGCGGTCTTCTCCGGAACGCCGCAAGCAATAGAAAGCATTGGAGTCGATGAGTCACTTAACACTGGCTGTGGTTCGCAAGCCTTCCGCAACCCTTCTATTTCTTTCGGATACCGCATGAGTATTTTCATGAAGCTGAAGAAATTACACGGCTCTGACAGGAAATCGGCCGTCGTTGTACGAGGTGCTTTTGAGGAGCAATTTTCTTATATTGAGGAGCAATTTTTATTTCTCATAAATCCCAGCAAGTTTTTTTTTTTTAAACAATAAAAATATAACAGTATAATGAATGAACACTTGGTCTTCTTTTTTATATACTGATCAATTTTATTTCTTAAAAATTCACATTGTGCTAAGCAATTAACAAAGTCAGCAGGGTGTGAGTTACAAATTCCACTCAAGAGATTATAACGGCTGTAATTTTAAAAAAAAATTATTAAGATACTATCTTCTGCATTGTTTTAATCTAAAGTGTGTTTTTTTTAGGATGTGTTGGTTGTAAATTGCTCAAAGGAGTTCATGGCAAGCAACCACGTGCTGGCCACTTGCCGCACAGCTCTTAAAAAGCAGGGTGTCGTTGGGCTCAATGTGGCACCTTGCATGAGGGCCTTCCTGGAGAGACTACCTGTCATGTTGCAGGAGCAATATGCATATGAGAAGGTATGGACATTTAATATGCTGGCTAATTATTTTAATGATCTGTAAAGGTACATCATTGTTTTATTCCAGATTTAAATATTTTGTTCCAACAAGAAATGATACCAAGTTACCAACCATGCTGAACTCTTTTATGCTCTTTCTTTGTTACTTTCAATTTGCGCACTGATCAAGTAGCACACAATTTAACCTCTCCTGTACATATGTAGATTGATCAAATTCTGTACGCTCAACAACATTCTTAGCTATCAGTTGGCATACTTGAACACATACAATGCAATGCATCTGTATTTATACAGTGATTTCAGCTGTTGCCTGATGCAAAACACCCTTTCCAGTTTCATTCATTGCATTGTTTTTGGAATGTCTAGCCTCATGTCGTGTGTGGGGAGCAGCTTATCCACAGTCCCTACATGCAGTGCCTCGCTTCTCTGGCAGTGGGACTCCACCTGGACCAGCTCCTGTGCTTCCCGCCAGTGCCACCTTCTCTCAGACACTGCCCGCCCGAGTCTGGTTCTGCGATCTGGAGTGCCAGTGAATGGGCCTGGCTGGACTGCTTCTCGACAACAGTGAAGGCAGCAGAGGCCCTGGCTCGAGGTGCTAGCTTTCCTGAGTCCTTTGTTGTTCCTGACCTGGAACCTGTTCCCAAACATGAAATGACTTTGCTCATGGTGAGGGATGGTGTTAATGTTTGTTCTACATTTCAAATTGTTGTAATTGACGTCTCAAGTCATTCTGTTTCTGCTGTGTCCTTTTACAGGACAACTCTAAATGGATCTCTGGTATGGATGAACAAATCATGTCCTGGGCTACCTCTCGACCTGAAGTAAGTAAATTGTTGCCTGTACATAACACAAACCAGCTACTAACGGTGATAGGACTTTTTATGTCCATATTCACAAAATCTGCTTGTCGGCTGTTTCCAGGACTGGCACCTTGGAGGGAAATGCGATGTGTATTTGTGGGGTGCCGGACGACATGGCCAATTGGCTGAGGCAGGCAGAAATATCTTGTTACCAACCATTGCACCTTCCTTCTCACAGGCACAACAGGTACATGTGGTTTACGTTTTTGTGAAAGACAACTCTAGTATATACCGTAGTTTCCGGACTATAAGTCGCTCCGGAGTATAAGTCGCACTAGCCATAAAATGCATAATAAACAAGAAAAAGACATATAAGTCACACCGGAGTATAAGTCACATTTTTGGGGAACATTTATTTGATAAAATCCAACACCAAGAATAGACATGTCATCTTGAAAGGCAATTTAAAATAAAAATAGAATAGACAACAACAGGCTGAAGGTACAGTATGTTAACGTTACATAACTCCGGAAGTAGAAGATGCAGCGCTTCCACTTCTACGTGCCTTACGTCAGACTCATCGTCAGTTGCAGTTCCAATTATTCCACAGGCCTAGAGCACCCTCATGCGGTTTAGTGTGAAAATAACATGTGAAATGATATAATGTGTTAATAATTTCACACATAAGTCGCTCCTGAGTATAAGTTGCACCCCCGGCCAAACTATGAAAAAAACTTTGACATATTTTGACGGAAAATACAGTAATTGTGTGACTGTTAAAATGGTTTTGAGACATGTTAATATTGTGACTATCACAATATCAGCTTTGTCAAGGCCAGGGATCAGGTTGTTGCAACTTCAGGTTGGAAGGAATTATCTCAGCAAGGTTCAATTTGTCTAAACCGGGGTGGGAGACATTTTATGCTCATAGGCCATATGTGATTCAAAAAATGGTTCAAGCCATTTCTGTACACTATAGTAGTCAAAACATGCATGTCATCTAGGGCAGGGTACACCCTGAACTGGTTGGCATCCAATTCCAGACCACATAGACAAACAAACCATTCAAATTCACATTAATTTAGAGACATGCATATTTTCTGAATGCAGGTGGAAGTACCCAGAGAAAATTAACAAAAGCGAGAGCCTGCATTCACACCCATAAATTCAAAACTGTGAGCCGATGTGCCAAGTAGTCCACCAGTGTGACAATATCTAAAACGTATGAACGAAATAATTCATTCCCATTTTGTAACTAACCATGATTTATATCATTTGAATCCATTTATTAATAAAATAAAGAAAATCCTAAAACGTTCTCTCCAATAATTTGTCCATCAATCCATCCATTTGTTGGACTGCTTTTCCTCATGAGGGTCGCGGGCATGCTGGATTCTATCCCAGCTGATTTTGAAAACAAAACAAATGAATAAATACTTTATAAACAACCAGTTTTAGGATATAATATGCCATCTTGATTTTAGTGTTTTAATGGGCCAGATTGAAGAACTGGTCAGGTGATATTTTGCTATGTAGTATCTTAACTATTTTACCCAAAGTTAAATGTCTCTTTTTTACATAATTTGAACTCTTCAGCTTTTAGTCAATTCCTTTTTGGCCAGTCTCTCAGCATCTCTCGCCCGCCAGGTGGTGTGTGGTCAGAACTGCACCTTTGTTATGCAGCCAAATGGGACTGTGTTGGCTTGTGGAGAGGGCAGCTATGGCCGTCTGGGTCAAGGCAACTCTGATGACCTGCATGTTCTCACCGTCATCTCAGCTCTTCAAGGTGGTGTTGAATTAGCCATTTTATACTGTATGTTCAAGTTTTCTGTTGGCCCTTTGAAGAAATTGTAAGATTATTGACAAATGACAAAGACTCAAATGTCCGCAGTTGGTTATGATTGTTTAAGAAGGGGCGTTAGTCAGGACTACTGAGAAGGTCTCTTTTCTTGTAATCATTAGTAATTTTTATCTTTGTGTCAATTTCTTGGTGTTCCATCAGGTTTTGTGGTGACTCAGTTGGTGACATCATGTGGTAGCGACGGCCACTCCATGGCGCTGACAGAGAGTGGTGAGGTGTTTAGCTGGGGTGATGGTGATTATGGAAAGCTGGGCCATGGAAACAGTGACCGCCAGCGCCGACCAAGACAGATTGAAGCTCTTCAAGGAGAAGAGGTGGTGCAGGTCAGTCATGTTCCTCAAATCCCATGGAGTGCATTGTATTCAGTCACCGCCAATCGCTCACACCTTGCGCTTATCCATGATTGGGTCGAAGGGGCAGCAACCTTAGCTGTAAAGTTCAGACTTCACATTACGCGTCCTGGGAGATCCCAAAACATTGCCAGCCAGGAGACATAAGCCACCTTTCTGTCAGAAAATCCAAAATGGTCTGGCTCCGCATTGCCACACTTGGCCTGGTCTGGCCTTTGTTGTTTTTCCATTTCAGCGGGTGCCAATCAATTGGGACGGGATCAACTGATTTGTGCCAGCATCGGCTGCACACTCAGTATGTGGGGCTCTGCCATATTTCACGATTGGCAAGTCTCAGCCACTCTTTTTTGCAGCGATTCAAAAATGTGAATTGCCAGTGAGAGCTGGCTGCCGCCAGGGCATAAAGACAACAGTATATGTAGTACACGTGTATTTAAAACACGTGTTGTATTTAAAACGATGCGTTTAACAATATTTACAAATTCATATGTCCCAACTGATGAAATAGTAAAGCTTGTGGTAAATCACAAGCCGACCGCACATCGCCAGGTCCATTCACTCCACACCGTCTCTCATTGGACCGCTGCTCAGAGTTACTGCCTCAGGCAGATTGTCGTGGTCACCCTCCCGGCATCCAAAGTCCTCTGGCGGCCGCCACAGGCCACGACCATCAGGTCAGTGGACCACTGAGACTGCGGAGTGCGGTTGCAAAGATGTCTTCATTATGGTCAAGACCACCTGAAGATTCCATGGGACACGCCTCACCCTCTTTTTGGGGACCTGCTGACCTCTCATTCATTTGAAAGGAGAGCTCGCTGTCATTCAAGTGAATGGATCTGGCAGGTGCTCGCAGCTCGCAATGGACCTGGCAGGTGCTCGCAGCTCGCAAAAGTTTTTACATGAAATTTGAAATTAGTCTGTTGTTGTAAAACACATATGTATGTGTTTACTGTATTACTGTATTACTGTATACTTTTGTCAAGGGAGCAGCTCTGTCTCACTAACTAGAATCATGTTGGAAAAGTTTTTGAGGAACAGTTCCCTTGGCTTTGAAACATTGTAATGGATAAGGGACCACACAGGGTGGAACCAGGCTGTTTGTGGGAGAACCCGTCTCAGTCTTGACCATGCTGATTCTCTTCCCAACGTCCTCACTTTGCTGTGAACCCCTCCAGCGAGAGTAGGATCATAGCCAATGGAATCATATCTTCTGTGGAAAGCAGAGATGTGACACTGAGACCACCAATTCGGACAACCACAGGCACAGCACCTTGGTTGAAACTACAAAGTCTTGATACGCTGATACAACTACTGTAATTTTGTCCTTTCACTCGTAAAAATGCTCCAATATTACTACCAGCCTGGCACGTACCATCCTGGTTGGGGCCATGTGAAGATATTGTTCTTTAAGGACATGGATGGCAACACATTTAGGTACTCCCTTAGTCTGCTGGGGGACCTCAGTGCTCATGTAGGAGCACCTATAATAGTATAACATAGACCTGGAATGGCATAAATGAATAGAACTTCCTCACCTTGACCTGAACCCAAGTGGTGATTTCTCTTTGGAATTGAGTGCTTCACTTCGACTCAGGACGTTGTGGGTTGGTGGGGACTCCTCGTCAATGCTACTGGCGCACATTCCAGTCAAATTTGTTTTTTTCCTGACTAGTGTTTTTCCAAATGTCATGCATCATTTCATTGAAAGACTTTATAAGTCTGACATAATCAAGTCATCCATATATGTCATTGATTACATGCTTTATTTCCCCCCTTCTCCGTAGATGTCCTGTGGGTTCAAACATTCAGCTGTGGTAACAGGTGATGGAAAGCTTTTCACTTTTGGAAATGGGGATTATGGTCGACTTGGTTTGGGAAACACTTCCAACAAGAAACTACCAGAGAAGGTCACGGCTCTGGAAGGATATCAAGTTGGGCAGGTCAGATTTACTTAAGGGAAATTTGATTTCGGTTGATCGCAGCCCATGTCAACGCTGCTTCTTACATTGTTCAGGTTGCATGTGGCTTGAACCACACGTTGGTGGTTTCTGCTGATGGAATGATGGTGTGGGCTTTTGGTGATGGGGACTATGGAAAACTAGGACTTGGGAATTCAACAGCCAAATCTTCACCTCAGGTTAGGCCTACTGAATAATCTGAGCAGCACATGTCAGTTAGTTTCCTGTTTACAGTACAGTTCCTGATGTACTTGGTAATCATTTGAATTTTCAATCCCTAGAAAGTGGAAATGCTGTGTGGAATTGGCATAAAAAAAGTGGCTTGTGGAACACAGTTCTCTGTGGCTTTATCAAAAGATGGAAAGGTTTTTACATTTGGTAAAGGTAGGTTCAAATAGAAATGTTCAATTTAGACTTATTTTTTAATAATTGCAGTGTAAAGTACAATTAACATTACGTATATGTATCCAAATACGTGTAAAGGGTGTCAATTTCTTCTTCCTAAACTGTTTTAATCATCTGCTCTAGACCGCCTAATTGGTTTGCCAGAAGCCCGGGCACGGAACCACAACCGTCCCCAACAGGTGCCGGCTCTGTCAGGGATCCACATCCAGGATATTGCTGCAGGGGCTGAGCACACTTTGGTTCTCTCCTCCACGGGTGACGTTTACACATGGGGCAGCAACTTAGAGGGCCAGGTAACCCACTGGAAGCCAAAGAAACACCCACAAGAACTTCCAAAAGCATTTTGAATTGCAGAAAATACATTGTTTGTATCTGCATTTAAGGTTTTATTCATGTATACAGTAATCTTGCATATCTCCTTTTTTTAATGGGTGTCTTTAACTTTTTCTAATGTTAGTTGGGTTTGGGCCACACCAACCACGTAAGAGAACCAACTCTGGTGACAGTGCTGCAGAGCAAAGGCATCAACCAGATCACTGCTGGACGCTGCCATAGTGCTGCATGGACCGCTCCATCTGTCCCACCCCGAGCCCCAGGTCAACATACACACACAATCTGACTCTCACACAACATAAGTTTGAAATACACTGACCAAAAGTCTACATGCAAGTCTTTTATTTTTGATCCCATTTTTCATGAGCTGATGAGATGTATACGGAAGAGGATTAGGGCCAGTGAAGAAAAAAAAAAACGAGGTGTGACAGGATTCTGACTTTTTTCTCAGAAGTCAGAATTAAAGTCGGAATTCTGACTTTATTCTCAGAATTCGAGAATAAAGTCAGAATTCTGAGAATAAAGTCAGAATTCCGACTTTAAAGTCAGAATTCTGAGAATAAAGTCGGAATTCTGACTTTATTCTCAGAATTCTGACTTTAAAGTCAAAATTCCGACTCTAAAGTCAGAATTCTGAGAATAAAGTCGGAATTCTGAGAAAAAAAGTCAGAATCCTGTCACCCCTCGTTCTTTTTTTTCTTCACTGGCCCTAATCCTCTTCCGTAGATGTAAGACGTGCACAAGAGGCACATTTTCTCAAATAGTTTACGAATCTACCAAAATACTGTGTTTCTGAGTACCGTATAGAAATTCTTGGTCATAAAAGACCACATTTATTTGCTTTTGGTGATAGTTTGTTTAAAAGGTATGAGAACCACTGGCCTAAAGAATGTAAGCACTGACCAACTTTTATAATTCAGTCAGTCCGACCTGTGTACAGTTTCTTTCGACTGACGCTTGCTCCGTCCTCAGGCTCTTCAGTCCCGCTCCAGCTCGGTTTGCCCGTGGCTGTACCTCCGCAGTACAGCGTGCTCAAGGAAGTCAGCATGGAGGCAGTGAGGGCTCGCCTACGCCTCCTTTATCACTTCTCCGACCTCATGTACTCATCTTGGAGACTTCTTAACCTTAGTCCCAACAACCAGGTATTCACCCCCACCCACACACACAAACAAACCTTCATGAAACCTTCATGCATATGCCAATTTTTAGTACGAGTCGAACACAATAATTTTTGATAATTATGATGTCTGCTTTGCAGAGCTGCACCTCCCGCTACAACGCAGGTACCTGGGGGATCGTTCAGGGCCAATTAAGACCCTTGCTAGCCCCCAGAGTATACACTCTACCCATGGTGCGCTCTATTGGTAAAACTATGGTGCAAGGCAAGAACTATGGTCCCCAGATCACTGTCAAACGAATCTCCACAAGGTTAGTACCTTTCACTTGGAGTAGAATAATCCAACTTCTTCCTTTTTGCTCACCATGTAATTTTGTTCCTCCATCTTTGTTTTTGTTAGGGGGCGGAAATGTAAACCCATCTTTGTGCAGATTGCCCGTCAGGTTGTGAAACTGAATGCTTCAGACCTCCGTCTTCCCTCAAGAGCCTGGAAGGTGAAGCTGGTGGGCGAAGGAGCTGATGACGCAGGAGGGGTCTTTGATGATACCATTACAGAAATGTGTCAGGTATGGAGCGATCATTAATCCCTTGTTGCTTGTGTGATTGGTGGCCCCGTTAATCTCGTGGTTCTGCAATTGTGTTAATAGGAATTGGAGACCGGTGTGGTAGACCTGCTCATCCCCTCCCCCAATGCCACCGCAGAGGTTGGCTATAACAGAGACCGGTGAGGCAAACAACAGAACCAGATTGATGTGGGATTTTTGGTGCCGATGCTTTATCAATATTGGAGGCCAAACCAAAACATGATATCCAATACATCGGCCAATAGATGTACAAGAACATTTATACGATACACAGTATTATGTGCTGTACATCAACGCAAATTCGTATAATAATATGAGTCATGCAAAGATGAGAATTTCCCGCTGACGGTGGATTTCCGATTTGACCAAAATGACCAATAAGGGTAAATTCGTTGAGAGCAATTTTTTGGGGAGAGGCTCTTCATGTTTTTTCATTGGGCGGGGTTGATATGGGTCTGATGCGTTGGCCCTTTAAATTGCAAGCACTTTTTCCATATGCCCATTCACTCCTCGTTAGTGAAATCTTTTTTTTTTTTAATTCAAGAGAGATGTTTTTTACTGGTGCACAAAATGAGCCGTGCATGAACATCACCTTGTTCAAAGAACAAAACCAACACAATGATTGAACTCTCAACAAATTACATACTGGCAAATCAGAATTTACACGATAAATCAGGTTTGTTCGGACCTCCTCAGTGGAGGCTCTGTGGAACCCCTGAAACCGACTCACCGAGCCCCTAGGGCGCAGGTGTTAAACTCAAAGGCCCGGCCGGGGGCCAGATACGGCCCGCCACATCATTTTATGTGACCCGCGAAGACAAATTGTGCATCAAATTCGTGTCATTACTAGAATTGCAAATTGTCTTCACTTTTAATAATATCTTTTATTTAATATATTTGACCAGTTTTTACTCGTCTGATTTGAAAACGAGTTATTTGTCAGTTTGTTTTGTAGCTTTTACTGTATATAATATGAGGTGCTCATACATTTATTTGGGTTGACAGTCATAATGGCCCTCCAAAAGAAGCTATGACGACAATGCGGCCCGCGAAAAAAACGAGTTTGACACCCCTGCCCTAGGGTTCGATCAAACCCAGGTTAAGAACCACTGCTCTAGGGTTATGATTAGTGCAAATGGATTTTACTGAATAAGGTTATGAGTTCAACATGTTTGTTTTTCCTAAGGTTTCTCCTCAATCCATCGTCCTGCTTGGATGAGCACATGATCCAATTTAAATTTCTTGGCATCCTGATGGGTGTAGCCATTCGTACTAAGAAGCCCCTGGACCTTCACCTGGCGCCTCTGGTGTGGAAACAGCTGTGTTGTATTCCACTGCTCCTTGAAGATCTGGAGGAAGTGGACCTCCTTTACGTGCAGACGCTGAAAAGCATTCTTCACATCGAAGACAGCGGCATCACCGAGGACAATTTCCACGAGGTAGTTTGATGTGGAGAAACTCGAATCTTACGATTTCTTAGCCAGTGCTGCTGTGTCTCTCCGTCTCTGTCTCACTGTCTCTCTACGTATGCATGTTATTTTGGTAACAGGGAAACAGATAAGCTTGTTTTCCATTTAGGTTTCCAACAGCTCCCTCTGGAAAGGTGATACACTTTTTGTGCACATCCTGTGGATGTGGATTTGCTTTTTAATTGCAAGTTCTCCCTCATGCCCTCAACCTCGCTCCCGTTCCATCCTTTAATCACTCTCTCAGACAGACAGACAGACAGACAGACAGACAGACAACACTTTATTGATCCCTGGGGGGGAATTCAGTTGCCAGGAGTTGAATACATAAATAAACAGATCGACAATATAAACATCGGACACGACAAAAACGATAACAAAAGAGAGGAAGAGAATACATTTCCTGAAGCTATATGCTGGTATACTAAATGAGCATGTCAGAATAGCCGTGTCGTTCTTTTTGTGCATTCTGGGAGCAGTTAGATGCATATTCTTAGCACATGCAATGTGATTGATCAAGCCTCCGATGATTTGCGGCGATTGATTTTGCATCTTTTCATGCCAAGTGTGAACAACAGGTGCAAAATGCACAACTGCGAAAATTCATGACTCCATTATTATGACAAGGAGGAGGTGCAGATAAAATGAGGGCCTCCAAGAATTGTGGAGCCTCTATCTGAATTGCGATACTGCGTACTGATGAGGTGGCTGCTAAAGTGCCCCTTTCCAAACAAATGGAGTCATAACAAGAACATGACATCAAAGATTGAAAACTCACGTTTGGCGAGATGTGAGGTCCATTCAAATACAAGGGGCCCTCGGTTTACGACGTTGATCCATTCCTACGTGGCAACGTTAACCGAATTTCTGTGTAGGTCGGAACAGTAATAAAATGAAACAATACAGTAATAAAAAAAGAGAAAACAATTCCTTACCTTTATTTCTGTTGTTGGCTTGCACACTGGAAGGGCTGTTGCAAGAGAGACGCAACAGTCCAAAATGGCATATACCGTGTGAGTGGGTCATGCCGTCCGTTCTCAGTCCACAGCCTCTCTCGTGGTGTATTCTTCCGCCGCGCGCACCAACTAGTTCCCACGCGCGTTACGAATCTTGCAATGCTTACGACGCAAAACCGCTTAAGGAAAAAAAAGGCTTTAAATATATGAGATGAAATATAAAAAAATAATATAGCATAAAAAATATGAGACGTGTGTCGCAAACACGAAACAATGTAACTCAAGGACGTCGTAAGTACAGTCAAACATTTCAAACTTAGAATAAAGTCCCTTCATGCAATGTTAATAGCTACAAATATCTAAATAATGTAGGCTCCCAAATGCACTTATGGCCACCCTCATCTTTAAGCATGGTGTTCCTTATGGACAATCCGTGATAAGCACAGAACACCACAATAAGTATTCCCACATTTGCTCTGCGATTCTCACCATGTGTCATGGTGACCTCGACTATATCTAATTGGAAATTCTCGACCTCTCACATCAGCTTGGACTTCTTCTTTGCCTGAGAGATGGCCTTCCACATTCATAGAGCTAGCTTCTGTCGCCGCCGGCCAGGGATGGGGCCCGGCAAGGTCCCTGCCTTTGCCTGCAGCCCAGCTCACGTTGCACCAGACCCCTATGCCCCCTCTCACAGGTGGTGAGCTAATGAGTACATTGTCCTTTCGGGCTGATCCCAGCCAGGCCCCATGGGTGCAGACCCGACCACGGTGGCCTGGGTCGGGGCAAGGGACGTATTCCATTTTTGTTATTCATGATAGGGATCTTTTCAGTCATGCTTTGTCTTGTCTGGTCCTTTAACTCGGACCGCTTTATAATGGGTGACCCTGCCAGGGGCATAAGGCCCCAGATAACTTAGCTTCTCGAATGATTGGGACACATAAACTCCTCTACTGCCATAAAGTATTGGCCCAGGGAGGGGAAGTATGAAGCCTGAATACATCATTTCCTTCTTTATATTATAGAATTGTTCTGGTCTCCCTCATAATTGCTTCATGACTGTCACTATAGAATATTTTTAGAATCGATTATTCTATTGATTATTCCATTGCTTAATTGGATACAATTTTATTTGCGTTAATATTTATTAAAATATTTTTCCTCATTTACTTTTTATTAACCAATTGTTTTTGTTTTTTGATATTGTTTAGTGATTTAAAAAAAAAAAAAAAAAGAGCTATATATGCTCATTGTTTCCCAAAGTATAAGCAGATGTTTGCAAATGTCTTATTTGGATTAAGCACAAAAGATGAAACAGTCTGCTTTCCTAAAGGACAAGAGGAATCTGAGAATCATTACATTAGAGAGCCTGAACTTAGCCAATTTGAACCATCTTTAGGTAAACACTGGCTCTAAACGATTACCGTATTTAAAAATCATGTATATACCGTATTTTCCGGACTATAATTCGCATCAGCCATAAAATGCATAATAAAGAAGAAAAAGACATATATAAGTCGCACCGGAGTATAAGTCACATTTTTGGGGAACATTTATTTGATAAAATTCAACACCAAGAACAGACATGTCATCTTGAAAGGCAATTTAAAATAAAAATAGAATAGGCAACAACAGGCTGAAGATCCGGTATGCTAACGTTACATAAACACAGAAACAAGGAACTTAGAACATGCCTGACGTAACATACGAGTTATTCAAATAACTATAGCATAAATAACATGCTAACAAGTTTAACGAACCATCCGTGTCACTCCAAATCATTAAATCCAACAAAATCTTCATCCTCTGTGCCACTTATAAACAACTCCGCTAGCTCCGGAAGTAGAGGATGTGACACTTCCTCTTCTACGTCGCTTACGTCAGACTCATCGTCAGTTGCTGTTCCAATTATTCCACAGGCCTAGAGCGCCCTCATGCTGTGTAGTGTGAAAATAACGTGTGAAATGATATGATGTGTTAATAATTTCACACATAAGTCGCTCCCCCGGCCAAACTATGAACAAACTGCGACCTATAGCCGGAAAATACGGTACTCAATTATTAAAATAGGCAATTAATTTGATAATCCTTTTGTTGTCAATTCATCGATTAATTTTGAAACCTCTAGTTTGCCTTGGATTCATGACAGGGTCAGGTTTGTTTCAACTATTATATGTCAGAATGGAAAATGCCATATTTTAATTCACATTTTGTTGTTGTTTTTAGTGAGAGTATTATTGTGTTTTGCCTGACTAACCGCAATAAATGGACCTTTGATTTATATTGACGTACTTCTGATTCAAGGTCTTAGGTGGAGCCAATAACAGGAAACAGTCATGCCATGTCATCTTACCTTCCAATATAATGCTATTTATCCTGAAACATAAAACAATTGGTGTTTTAATAACTGAATTATCCTTTCAATAGGGTGACGTTACAAGATCACACAAGAAATTAAATTGACAAGTCAAGGATTGCACCGCAGTATCCAGGAAAATTGGTTTTTGTTTACCTTTCAGATGATTCCTCTGGATTCCTTTGTCGGTCAGAGTGCAGATGGCAAGATGGTGCCCATCATCCCTGGAGGAAACAGCATCCCTCTCACATTCTCCAACAGAAAGGAATATGTGGAAAGAGCTATCGACTACCGGCTGCATGAAATTAATCGTCAGGTGCGGATGTTCATTTGGTGACTGAACGTCATGAACGATCATGCCTGAACGTTCAGAAACGAGTGTAAAAAGCGTGTCACCAAGCCCTAATGAGGTGCAACCACTGCTCCTGTCAGGTGGCGGCTGTGCGCGAAGGCATGTCCTGGATCGTGCCAGTGCCGCTGCTGTCCCTGCTGACAGCCAAACAGCTGGAGCAGATGGTGTGCGGGATGCCCGAGATCTGCTGCGACGTGCTGAAGAAGGTGGTGCGCTACCGAGAGGTGGATGAGCAGCACTCACTGGTGCAGTGGTTCTGGCAAACCCTGGAGGAGTTCTCCAACGAGGAGCGAGTCCTCTTCATGCGTTTCGTGTCGGGGCGCTCCAGGTTGCCCGCCAACACGGCCGACATCTCGCAGAGGTTTCAGATAATGAAAGTGGACAGGGTGAGTGCATCAATATTGTCAATTAGGACTGTAAAATATTTTACTATTTGCACCATAGCTTCAATATTTCAATTTAATATATGATTATTATTTTTTTATGTTCTTCCTCACAAGTATTTTCCAGTTTTTTTAAATGTTGCATCAATAATATTTTTGAAATCATCAATCAAATTGCTGACATTTTTAATCGTTTATTTTCGCAAAATGTACTGCGGCAACGTGGTCCCTCAATATATATAGAAATAGAAAATGGAAAATCTGACCAATTATTCTGGAAGTGAATTTCACTACATCTTTATAAATGTACCGCCTTCACAACAGCTTTCGCCTTAACAAAGCACTACACAAAAACATAAAAACCAATGCAACAATAGGTTGATGGTGTATAAAACATATGCCAGTAAGGCATGAGTCAGATTACAACAACAAAAACAACAACAAAATCAATAAATTAAATTTAATAATTGATTTTTTAAATTTCCCCAATTTTGCCTTTGCAATTTGACAATAGCATTCTACTACATTGCAACGTCAATTTAAATTTGATTAATTGTTCAGGCTCAGTGTGAATGTTAACGTTTGGTGTCAGTTGGATGATTGATGGCTGTCTTTTGTGTTGTCTGTACAGCCGTACGACAGCCTGCCCACCTCCCAGACTTGCTTCTTCCAGCTACGTCTGCCTCCGTACTCCAGCCAGGCCGTCATGGCCGAGCGGCTGCGTTACGCCATTAACAACTGCCGCTCCATCGACATGGACAACTACATGCTCTCTCGGAACGTGGACAACGCTGAGGGCTCTGATACGGACTACTGATGCTCATTTAAAACACATCTGAGCGCCACAAATGAGCTGGCATGCACAGATCTTACTGAATGCCTCACAAAGCCTGAGATCCATTATCATCATCATCATCATCATCATCACTGCACCAGTTTAGGAACTCCAGCGCAGATAGGCCACATGTTACATTCATTTATGTATTTTCAAACAGCACAAAGTTTATTTGGTCTTTGTGGCTTAGGAACTATTTTTTAATGACACAAAAATCTTCACAAGTGCATTTAGTGTGTGTGTGTTTTTTGTTTTTTTCCTTTACTCCGCATCCCGTTTTTGGGGCACTGCATTGAGTTGTTTATTTGTTTGAAAATGTGCAAAGGATATTGAAGAAGGAAGTTAGGACAAATATATTGTGTACATTGTGTATAATGCTTCATGACAAATTTCTTGCTGTAACATCCATATTTATTGTTTTATTGCCTATATCTTTTTTCAAAACATCCAAACCTACAATAAATGCTGCAGAATGGATTTTTGCAATCTTGAGCTTTTTTCCTGCCTTAGACATATGCAATATTTGTTAATGTCTCTTATTAGTCAATGCAATTTACAGTGATATATATATATATACTTTTAAATAATCAATCATATTGGCTTCTATCACAATGGTATCCAAAATATTAAGCACAACAGTTAAAACAAAGTAGGTTGTAAAATATCAATGTTGGAAAATAGCTTAAAAACTGTCCATCTTTTAAAACCTGTCATATCAGTCAACTTTTTTACGGCCCGGTGGTTGGGGACCTCTGCTGTAGATGACGACGCCCATTGTTCTGTGGGTACTCGGCTGCCTTGACCGGTCATTTAGTTGTAATTTTGCCTTTAGTGGAGCCTTTGTGTGTTTTTTTTTTTGTTCATAATCTTTGATTACATTTTTTGTAAATATATTGCCTTTTTTGTCAATCAACCTGGTCTCCACTCTTCTGCTCTGCCCACCTGGTAAATCGTTACTGTGCCTGCCATCACCACAGCATGTAGCATCCATGCTACTGTTTTCTGTACCACACACATTTATGAAAGATTTTTTTATTAACATGGTTAAAGTACAAAATATCCCAAAGGCCGCATTCTTGGGGAAGAATAATTTATTGGAAAATTAAATTATTATAAAAAAGACTAAAAGAGTTCCATTAATGTAAAGAAAAAGCTTATCTCAAACATTTGGCCTGTTTTGTTTTTTGTTAGAAAAAAATCCACTTCCACATCCACTTTTCAAAGCTAAAGGCACTTGGACTGATGAAAGACTTGAACGCTCCAGTTTGAACATTTGAAATAGTTGTCAAAGCATTCCAAAAGTGTTTCTAATCTTCTGTCATACCAGTTGGAAGTCCTTTAAATGTTAACTATCTAAAACTAAATGTTAAAAGTGGGGAGACAATATGAAAGCTAAAACATGCCCCTAAAAAAAAACTCGAGCTGAAAAAATAATCTTTAAGACCTGGCACTAAGCAGCGAACCAAATGTTTTAATCGGCCGAGAATGTGTTCATGTTAGAGTTTGTCAGGGTTCATTCAAGGTCCCAAATGTTCACAAAGGTTTGCCAGAATTTGGCCAAGAATTTACTGACTTTTGTTGTCGCAAGAAAATTATGAACATTTTCAAAATTCACTTGCAACAAGAAAAGTACAAACATTTGCTGAACGTTTGCGACATTGAATTAAATTACACTGAGCTACGCTCTAATTGCCACTGTCAATTTCTAAATATCACAGGCTCATTTTCTAAGCCTGTGGCCACATTGCTGATAACTCATGCAATATAGGTGCAGCTGCACCTTGACTTGAACAAAAGAAGAAAGTGGATGAAATGCAAACTTAAGCATTATGATTGCCAATTAGTGGAGCATCTTTTGGAGCTTTGTATTTAGTGTTGTACAGTATTTGAATACATTTGTGAATTTCTTTCCCAACTTTATGTTGCAGAGGTCATTCATTCTCTGGAAGCATTTGCAATGCATGCACATGTCAGCACTAGTGATGGGGAAAATGAAGCTTCAAATTTGCTTCATGAACCAGTTGTATTTTTTGACTCTTCCAGATGGCACTCTGTTCAACACTGGGCTGAAAGCAAATAGACTTGGCATCTTTTTTGTTTTGGATGTTCGAAATAAAGATATCAATCAATCAATCAATCAATTTATTAATCCCCTTTATTTAAACCAATAGTACCTTCTAGAGGAGTCAAAAAATATACATAACTGGTTCATGGAACTTGACAGAGGTTGCACAGTTAGTACTAAAGGAATGAGAAAAAGAAAATAAACTGAGGCATTTGATGTACATACTTTCAATTTGCAGACTGGTGACAGAACGGATCTCTGTTATGTGCCTTCTTAGTCCTGTATTTGTGAAGAGACTTACTAGATAACTAGGGAGAATCTGTTGATCTCCATAGCATTTTGTTCTTCAATATTTTGGATTCGATTCTGCCTTGTAGAATGCTGTGGGGTCAGCAGTGAGTAGAAGAGGACATAAGGTGACAGTCGTTGCACTCTGCTCAAAAAACTATCCAAGGACTTAGCAAAAGTAAATGTGCCTTTATTCCAATATAGACTCGTGAACCGAGCGTATGTTTTTGTTTTTTTATCATGGTGAGCATTCAACCTAGACTTCTCTAACAGGCAAATTAAAAGGGATACCATGTTGAACTTTGACCTTTGTAGCCCACTGACTCTTCCTGCAGCCAAGTTTTGTCCTCAAAAAAATGCTTTTATTGATGTTCAATTAAAAACATGCATTTTCCATTTTTTTCCTTTTTTCTTTTTCTTTTTTTACCTGAAACACCAAAAAAAAACATTTCATTGTTTTTCAGTTTAAAAGACATTGCTTTTGCATTGGACATTTATTTAAGGCTGATTGGCCAACATTTGGCTGCAGACGGAAATTGTAACGTATTCCCAAGCCACACAGAATTCAACCAAGGAAGCAACTAATCGTTTCATTGTGATATTTAAAGTATATTATTAGTGACTTTAGAATGGCTATTACAGCTCAATTAATAGATTTTTGTCCTCAACATTGGAAATACACGGTATGTTTTGACAATGACCACACAGAGGTAGAGATTAGGAAGGTTTGATAGCACTTTCTTTCACTACAAGTCTTCATTCTTTGATACTGTACCTGTAGTTCTTTTGATATATAAACTTTCATTTAACACAATACTAACAAAAGATGTGAAACTTTCTTCACGCATTATCTGATTTATCAAACAGTATAGCTTGAATTGCAGCTGAGCAGGCCTTAATGACGAATTTGTCTTGGTCTGTATCGACTGGCATCGGCATCCTCCTTGAGTACCCGATATTTTAAAATTACTATGCCTTCAATGGGGGGATTCTAGATGTTTTTTTTAACCTGCCCCTAAATCAGGGGTGGGCAAACTACGGCCCGCGGGCCACATCCGGCCCACGGGACCGTTTAATCCGGCCCGCCAACCCTGAATTAATTGTATTATTAAACTCTTTTTTTTGTCATTTTGTCTGCAATGACTGCGTTTCCCCAGTAGATGGGGAACCGCTCGCCTGCGCATTTACTACCGGAAGCCGTGTCAGAAAGCTCGGTGCACACTCACAAGTGCGTGTACGTACGTACTCAGTAGTACGGACATGGCGCACTCGCGCTCTATTTGTATCAGTCCCGAATTTAGAGCGTGGGCTGTGACGACAGCATTCTCGTAATTCGCTCGCTGAGCTTTCAGATACAGTTTTACGCTAAAGCCACCCACAAACCTTCCCCTGGAATCCTTCCATTAAAATGAGTGGCCCGAAGAAAAGAAGTGAGTGCCGAATGTTAAAAGAGTGGCCAATTTGGCTCGAGGTACGCGACGTGACGTTCAGCCACATCAACCCGTCACAGATCGAGGTAAACGGATCTCTCCTAAGAATTGCCACAACAAATTTTACTCCAGACTATGATGCACTAGCAAAAAAGGGAAACCAACAACACTGTTCCCACTGAAAATGAAGGGGAGGCTCTCAAGTTTGTTGTAAAAAAATACATTTTGAATATGATTTGTACACATAGCAGGGATTGAAACTAGCGACCATTCTCATTTTCAAACAATGCAGGATGCTCAAGGACATTGATGCACCACCTGTTTGCGACTAATCTTAACCTGTAAAGTTCTTAAGGCTTACTTTAAGGAAGTGTTTCCCGTTTCCTCACCTCTGTTACCAGGTGTTTGTGAGTTAAAACTCTGCTCTGATATTCAGATACCCCTCACCGTGTTGCCGTTTTGATTACTTTATTTGGATGTATGCTTTCACCGATTCTTCAAGATGATATATTTGGTCAGAATGTTTGCTGTTTGATGTGATCTCATAAGATAAACATTTTTCATTAATCTGACCTGCAGGCACTGAAGTGATGGAGACTGTTATTCATAATAATAGTGTCGTATTTTATGAGAATCACTGATAGCAGTTTTTTAGTGATTTTTGTTTTTTTTAATGCTGTTAATAAATGCATTTGTTTTCAAAAAACTTGTTTGGAATATCCATGCTTTACTACCTACTAAAGGCCAAAATCTTTTATGCAATGACCTTTACAGGTCGCTTATATTACTTCACACAAACACTACGTCCATCTGCTCCTGGTTCGGCCCTCCGGTCCAAATTTAGAACCCAGTTCGGCCCGCGAGTCAAAAGGTTTGCCCACCCCTGCCCTAAATGGTTGTGAAAATAATGCAGGTTTGAGGCACATAAAGCATTAGCTTCCGGTTACTGTGCTTTATGTTTCTTCCAACCTCATGATAGAATAAAGCAAAAGATTCTAAAATCAGATTGAATTAGTTGCTTCTAAAATTAAGTCCTCTAGCTCTTTTGGGATGTCAAACTGCGGCACCTCACGTGTCTTGAATCATGCCAGTATCCATGGCAATCAGCCTCTTTGCTGTCTCTTCTTGAAGTGAGGTTGCTCTTCTTGGCCTTTAGTAGTCTTTCCAGACAAGGAGAGCTCATATTTAAGGGCAGTGTCGCCTGACTGAGACAACACGGCGGACCTCTCAGGCGGTGTGGAGGCAACAGCCGACAGTCAGTACTGGAGGAGACGAAATTGTCCTGGGTGACGCCCTGACTCAGGCTTCGAGGGCCAACTGTTGACTCTAAGCGTTCTAGGGAGCAGATGGGTGAAATGTGCAGACGTCCAACCTGGTTGCACGAGTTGCAGGTGACCCACGACCCGTCTGAAGAGCAAACTGATGCCGGTGACGACGGAGCACTGCTGTGGACCTGCTGGACAATTAAGCAAAAAGATTGTCACACGTCGAGCGGTGTCCACCATCATCTTTTATATGAGACTGTTCATTGAAATGTTATTATGACCCCCATTCACAAGTAATTCAATGCAGACAGACTTACAACTCAGACAATAAATTACATCTATGTAACAAATATAACAAATACCTTTTGCTTCTTGGATGGTGGGCTGTAATGGACCTGATTTGGTTTTATGCGAGGGAACCAAATTTGGAGCATCTCTTCTATTTTCATAATGATGCTGAGAAAGTGTCCTCTAGAAAAGATCAAATACAATGAGTGACGATGACATATTTTAGTATTGGGTTTATTTATTTTTTTGCTAATGTTGTAGCCCATAGGCGTGTTTAGCCCAGTTTTAGGGGTACGTAAGCACTCCCAAAATAAATCCAAGCACCATCAAAATTTCAGATTTTATTTACGGTACATCTCTTTATAACATGTTAAAACCACACACTTTAAAAACAATGAACAATATTTTATCAACAAATGTTCAATGGAAATGAGGACATTTCATTTAAAACACCTGCGGCTCGTAGTCTGGTGGGGCTGATATATGAACAAAACAGGATTTTCCCCAAATTCTAGCTGGCGCGGCTTATAGTCTGGAAATTACGGTACTTTGAATGCCAAGGCGTGACTACTGACTCACTCAATGACTGGATGCCTATCATTCCTAAAGTGTGTGTGTGCGTGTGTGTGTGTGCGCGTGTGTGTGTTTTGAGTGGTAAATAGTGAAACCGCCAGCTTCTTCCCGCCAATCAAATGCGCCCCTATCAGAGGTGTCCTGGTGACAAAATCCCTACACCTCGTGGCAACAGCCGAGAGTGGGCGAGGATCGAGTGGCTCGGGATGTCTCGCCAATGGTGATTACATAAGCCTCCTAAAGCCTCTGACATAACATCAGGCTCTCTGGCTTTATCTGATTGGTGGATGAGAAGAAAACGCACAAAGACTGACTCAATAAAAATTAAAAAAAAAGGCTGCATGGGGGCGAATGGCATGTGTTCTCGACATCTGCATTCCTCAGCGTGTCTTTGATCACATGATTGTAGCAGATACAGCAAGAACAGCGCATGTTCTGTTCCACATAAGAAATGTGACTGTGGCTGCTGTTATCGCCATACACACATGCACACACACACAGACACACATTCCTGAAAGTAGTTGCCATTCATTTACAATGTGTTAGTTCTTGTCAACATCCAGAGCTCTATTGCTGCATGGAACGCACATCATCATTGGTTTGTAAAGCTTATATTAAATGCAGACATGCAATTTCCTGTGTCCTCATTACTATTCGTTCTACATAAAGATAATATACAATATAATACCCTGGAATGCTCTGTGTGTGTTTTTTAAGGTTAATAATTAGGGATGTTCTTTTTTTTCCAGGCCAATACCAGTATGAGTACTGAGTAGTCACTGATACCACTAGAATTGTGAAAGAATGGTAAAGTATTTGCTACTATTGATAACTAGTAACTGATTACAAGTTTTGCTGGTATGCCAAAATCAACCAATCCCAAAAAAAAGGAAACAGACAAAAAACACTTGAATCTGAATTTCCCCCATTTTACTATGGAAGGAGACTTTTTTTCGATTGAAGAATTGTAGCCCTCCTCCCATTTTCCTTCCTTAGTTAATGCACAATGTGTTTATATTTATATATCAGCCCTGATCAGGTTATAAAATGTCCAATAAGTACGTATTATTTGACTTAAGCAACAATGAATGAGACATTTTATTACCATTAACCATTGCAATTGACACATTCGTGTTTAAATGAAAATAACAAAATTACTCTTACTTGGCACTTGAACTCATCTAAATTCAGTTTGTGTTGACTGGAGTTTGAATTCCACAGGTTGCGATTACCGGTGATGTTTCTGTGGCTCAGACTAACTAAAATGTCATCGTCAATGGTCACAAAGCATAAAGAATACAATGTTTACCAGACTTAATAGTAAGAGTGTGAGATTCCAATATAGCTCCTGCAACTCTGCATGGAACCATACTAAATTTTCTCAACATTTGGCCAACCTAATATTACATGTGGTTGTTAATCTGTTGGATTTACCCCATGTTAGGATTTTGCAGGACCCCCATTATTCTCTGGATACGGTCCATTGCAACCCTCTCCTGGAAACTGCTAAAACCTGTGGAGAGAAGACAAGTGTGCCGTGAGCGTGGAGGATGAGTATCAACAGCTGTTTTTTTGTCTTCCAATTTCTCCTGTGTAATAGGGTGGATTTAAGAACAACTAATCCCTACGTTCACTTATTAGTGACGTTGAGAAGCAGAAGATTTTGCTATCAAATCAACAAAATGCTTCGGAGCCTCTGCAGCACTAACGTTTTTACGTCATTGTTGTCTTTACAGTTTTCAATTGGTCACGAATCTGCCATATTAAAAAAGAGACACTTACGTGTCGAGTATCTGCCAGATTTCAAACCTCGTAGGATGGATGACAGAGGCTGGATATAACACTGCAAGTCCATGCACTAGGTGGAGAAGATAACCCCGTTACCAACTTAGCACTTCTGGAGGGCACCATTTGAAGGGTTGTGTAATAGCTACTTGGAGAATATGGGCCCATTCCCAGCAGAGCCCAATTAATTGTTTCCCACACCTAACTATGGGATTAGTTAGTCATTTGCACCTAAATAGGGCTCAATCTGTGGCTTTATGTCAAAGGCGTATTGATTTCCAGCTCCATGTCATTGATTAGTCATTTACAACTGTTGCCATTAAAGTATTAACATGGCGTGAACAAATGCAAGTACTTCACTGAGGGGCCTCTATTAACAGCTGACAGGAGCCAATAATAGCAGTAGGCAATAATAGCAATCAATGACATCACGTGTCGCTTACCGGATTGGCACATGGCACATCCTTTTTCCACATCCTCTTTCACTCACTGATGAACTCACCAGTTACTGTTTTTATTCTCAGGCCAAAGCAATGGAAGCAATACTTTGGTGAGATCTTGTGTCAACTTGTTAGCAAAGGGACTCTTGAAGTGAGTTGAGGAGTTTGATTAGGACAAAAGTATTGCTTTGTCACCAGGCAATTAAAACCCTTTTTGGGGTGGCATGTCAATTATTTGGGTTTTTTCCCTATTTGGGCAAAGGTTTGGTGCCTGCACTGTATTTAAAGGGGTATGTTTGCAATAATGTGTTCAGTGTGTCCGCCTACTACTTTAAACACGGTGGCTTCGGGCTCACATTGCAAACAGCATGTGAGCAAACCCAGAAAATCTGTGAGTTGTGACGTTCTCAATGCGAATAATTTGGCATCAAATACAGTAATCAGCATGGGAAAGTGGAGCATCAAAATGGCAGCCTCTGGAATCATTCTCCTTTTATTCTTAATATTGTAAAAAAAAAAAAAGAAAACTCAAATTCCCCCTTAACTGTTTAGAAAATTATCGAGCATTTTGGCTCTAAATTATTTGTATTATGCAACATATGTTTTTCCATTAAATACATGCTATGGTCTCACCTTCAATGAGAAAAGTTCATTTAGAATGTACAGTTGAGGATGAGCACCATGTTCATCTAAAGTTCTCTTCCTGACTGAAAGGCTCTTTGGCACAACACAAGATGTCCCTTGTTTGCAAACTGGGGTATCTCGCTTAAATGGAAATACCATGGCTGTCACTTGGGGAGCTTCACAGTTTGCGGAGGACGCACAGTCGTGTTGATCATCACAGCTCCTATTCCTCCTCCAGAAGGCACCAGAGTCAAGTAGGATGTTGGGAGATTCCCTGAAAGTAGCAGTTGAGGATGATAAGGATGATGCTTTGGTCTGCACCACTAGGGCCTCTGCATTCTGAGGACTCAATCTCTTGATGCAGTCACTGCTGTTTTCATCACCAGAGTCTGAGGGTGATGACATGATGGAAGCAGACTCTCAGCCAGTAGAGAGCAGTACTGAACTGTCAATCAAAAACAACAAATATCATTACAAAAAAGATTTTTTGGTCCAAATCATTGTGCTGCTCCTTCTTGCCACAAGGAGGTAGTATAATACAGACAGACAAAAAAGAAAAATAGTACTTCTACTACTGACTCAGTAAGATGTAGTAGTCATTTTTTTGTAGATGATAAGGAATTTATGCCTGTGAGTATTATTATATTATCTTTCTCTATGTGTTGCTCCACCATTGGTGTTCAAGTATTCCCTTCTTCTAAAACCAAAGTACCAATGCTAACTGTTAGCAGGTTGTGTTTTGCATTGCCTGTTAGCATTATGCACAGCTATGTGGTTGTTTTAAATACACAATGTGTAATTCTCTGTTTTATTTAGTTGAAGAGTAAACCAACTATGAGTAGCACAAAAAGCCTCTTTTTTTGGTTAATTGTTCATTGAGGAAAATGCTGTTTATTGTGAAGTGAATAGTAATTGAATAATCTGCCACCATGTAGAGCTGGTATCTCAAGTCAAAGCAAAAATAATCGGCCAAATTTCCTCGAAAATATATAAATAGCAATTGCAGAAGATTTACACAGAGTTTTAACTACATCATACATTGCTCAAAATATATTAAAAAGCCAGATATTCCATAATTGTTTGCGTTGCTCCCAATTTAAGGTCAAGTTCCAGAATTAGCTCTATGCATTTATGTAACATTTTGATGAACTAACTTCTCTTTGAAAGTATATCACAGAAAACAAACAATAAATTGACTGTTTTATTTATTCACTAACAAGTGCCTAGTGAATTAATAACCTTGTGTCAAGGAAATGTTGACTCTTGAACTCAGTTAATTCAACATCCAACCAGTGCCCAATATGAGACTGAATGTGATATCAGTGGATTAAATAACCTTTCTCCAGCGTATTCGTCCTCTCCTCCAAATGGGCAGGTCGTCCAACATTATGTAAGTAAAAACGAGCAAACACTTGCGCTTGCTCCCTTTCACATGCCGAGTGCTGATGCAACGTTATGTGTGGACGATCATCCACTTACGCTGTGACAACTACTGTACCTTGCTGCAGTGGCAATGCCGAACTGCACCATCACTGTGTGACTGAATAATCACTGGCGCAGGCCTGTACTTAACGGTACCCCGTGAATCGATGGCAATGTTTTATTTATTTATTTGTTTGTTTGTTTATTTATTTATTTATTTATTTATTTTTCTCTTGTTTTATTTAGGGGGGGTATTACAATATTGCAAACAAACCCGCAACTCACGAGTAGAAGCAGGTGAGCAGGTGGAGGATGGAGGCAGAGCGTCGAAGCTTACCCGGAGTGAGGCGTGTGTTCCCTCCGCCTGGTACGCCGTGTTTCCGGACGGACAGTCGGGTGGAAAAAGCAGCCTGAGTGCAGCAGACTGATCTCAGTCAGGCCGGCGTCGCGCTGGCGGATAAGTAGGCAAGCAGGGCGGGTGACTCCCGTTCAGCCCGTGGAGCCTCTCCTCTGGCAACGTGTTCGAGAGGGGAGGGGCCAGCACGTTGCGAACCTGCTTCAAAAATAAAACAAAACACGGAGCTCGGCGGAAACAAAAATTGAAGTGAACACGTGACCAGTCTGAATGTTTTTTTTTTTTTAATCCAACTCTTCGACTGAGTCACAACCACCGAAAAACGTGACGAAGACTAAGCGTAATTATTGTTCACTGAATAAGCGGGACGGACAGCTAATTAATATTCATGACCACAGGGCTTCTATTGGTCAGTAGCAGCTCAGCGCAAGACAACTCAGAGCCGAGCCCCTGAGCAAAAATTGGTTTAGTAGCCCTCAACTTCTACATATTAGTTGCTGATTATTCGTAAAACTTCACATTAAATTGTTACATTGAATTATTATAATGTGTAAATTTAAATGACACAACAAGCGACTGGCAAAATTCCAAGTGGGAAAGCGATACTGAAAATCATCTCAGAAAAAAAACTCCAACAATGTACAGTGAAGGAATGGGGTCAAAATACAAAAAGTCCTGCCGAGCTACAAAAACAGATATGCTCAAACCTCATTGAATAAAGTACATAAGCAGAAAAGCATATTCACATATTAAATCAATAAAAGAAACATTTTAAGCATATAATTATACTGACACACCAAATCAATAAAGAAGACATAACTAGACATTTTTGATACGTGGTAATGACAAAGGTTTTTATAACTTTTTGATCTGATATATTTCTGAGCACTTTGAAATAACAAATGTTTTTTGATATATTGCCTGAATAGCTTAATGACCCTTAAGGAACTGTTTAATGCATGCCTGATGATTTTCTAAATCACGGACACTGCCAAAGTCGTCTAAAAATGTTCAGTACTTGATTGTATCTTATGTTTTGACTAATGCTAGACGCCAGTTTTCGATTACTACTGAACGTTCTGGACAGAGGGAAATATTTTGCCTAACAAAGAAAATATATGGTTGAAAGCATGATTAAACTAAGAATATGATGACGTAAGCAAGTACATGGAGTATCAAAAGAACAAACAAACAAAAACATGGTAAGTGGTGAGTACAAACTTTGCATAGTCAGGGAACATTACTAAATTGATGATGTCACAGCCAAAAGCTCACATAATTCCGTACAAAATGACAAAATTGAAAGAATGATGAATGGATGAGGTGCGACAGTGTATGTGCAAGAATGGAGGAGAATGTTTACAGGAAGGTCACTTGGAGATAAAACCAGCAGGTGCCAGAGGGAGACAGCCAAGAACCCGGCCAAAGATGATCGCCAAGGCCGAAAGACGGGATGGAAGACAACAGCCCCCACACACACCGAATCGCCCATAATCAGCACCCACCCCCACAGAACCAGCTCTCACTGAACCAGCACCCACTCCCATGGAATCAAAATCTCCTGCGAACTTGCCCCACCCCAAAGACTCATCACCCATCAAACTCGGCCCACACTGGCATGTGCAACTGAATATAAGCTGACCAAAGAACCTTGAACGTTGCCTTTTCTGAATGGAGACTTTCTGCTCTTGAAGGGCCCAGCGCTGTATTGTACTTTCCTGAAAACAGAGCTTTCTTAACAAGAATTGTGATTGAACTCAACCAACCTGTGTAAGTCTAATTTCTGCTTCAGTGTCTTAGCATTTTCCTAAATCTGAAGAAATCCAACGAGCATGCAGTGAGTAAATTGGATAACAGGTGATTGGCAATGGCTTTTGCCGTGAGGCGCAGATAGCGCGCTCCCTAAATTGTGGACAAAATCCAACAAAAGCAATACAATCACGCTGATATAAACAATCACTTAAAACGTAGTATTAAATGAAGTTAACAATAAAATGTAAAGTTCCCAAAAGTTGAATAATTAGGTCTCAAAACCATCTAAAAATGTGTAAACACTTAAAAACCAAAATAAAAATACCTGAACATTTTTGTTACTCAGTCCTTCCTCAATGTTATGTTCTGTTGATGCTCAATTAAACTGGTTCAACCAGGACGAGGCTAATTGAGATTAAGAAGCTCTTCAAATTGTTGTGGCCCCATTGGTAGCAACATTACAATAAAAATGACAAAAATTACAGAAGTCTCTGTTCGTCTAGGAAAGACTATAGCTAAAGGAGAAATATTATTATTTTGAGGTTCACCCATTCATCAATTTCAAAAAAGCGGTGTTGAAAATTAGTCATCTTTGCCTTCACCGGGATCCTATTGTGGTGGCATCACAAAACAGGAATGTCAAAAGAAAAAGAAAAACATAGAACTGAAGTCCAATTCAGATTTAATAAATCAAATTCCACGTTTTTCTGCTAAACTTGTTTCAATTACCCTATCCTGAGTGTCATGAGAATTTAGAATCTTCAGTATTTTGGACTAAATGCTGGACTAAATGGACTTAATTGCTGTGCTGTCTATTGCAACCAAGCGGATAAACAACAAAACCCTCAGAGTTGATATGAGTTTCCCCAACCTCTGAATTACACAACCAGACTAGTAAATGATGTCATATGTGGACATTTCCCATTAAACTGAGAGAGAGTGAGAGAGCGAGAGAGACAGAGAGGGGGGGGGGGGGGGCGAGAGAGAGTGAGAGAGCGAGAGAGAGAGAGAGAGAGAGAGAGAGAGAGAGAGAGAGAGAGAGAGAGAGAGCGAGAGAGAGAGAGAGAGAGAGAGAGATCACATAAGTGTTTTGAACCATATCAAAGTCATATGGTGAGAGAGAAGGCTTGCAGTCAAACACTCTGGGCGTTTTACAGACAGTCATTAAGTTCCTGAGGCTGTGAAACATGAAGCAAGTCTAGTCAAGTAATCCAAGGCTGGCCGGTCAGGAGACAAATCCGTCCCACTGCAAACGCCCTCGTTTTGCGAGAAAGTGCTCCTTCCAAACATGACATGTTCTGCACAGTTTACTTACTATTTCATTAAACCTGCATACACTGTTTTAAGACACCTTGTGCAGGATGTAGAAAACCAGCCGTGGAATATTGTAAGGAAATGAATATGCTGCACACGCTACTCTCCAATAAAACGTGTCATTGTAGCAACATCACAACTTTAAATAAACATTGTAAGATTATATTCAAAGTTAGTGTAAGGTGTACTTTGTTTACAAAATCATATTTGCATCGAGGGATTCAAATCTGGTATTTGCTAAAGAGGTCATGTGGGGAAAAGGCTAAATCCAATCATCAGAAAAATGTCAGTTATATATGAAATGAAGTCCATGACCAGACAAGTACAAACAAGGGTTGTTTTCTGTAAAAAGAGACCGACAAATATAAGTGAAACAGCTTTAACCACAAGAGGTTTGGATTTAAAAATGAGGACACATCATCCGACAGGCTAAAACCCTTCATTTGCAAATGTCACACAAGGACAGAGGCAGTGTGATTTCTTTTGAAATTTGCTGCAAAATTGCACCACCTACAACTCTATAGGGCCACTTATTTTTTGAAAGCAGCCATATCATGTTAAATAAACTTTTTAGAGCGTTTAGCTGTGTCAAAATGCTAACTGCTTACAAAAAACAACACCCCCAACGTTTCTAAAAATTCTTTTTTTACCTTGTTTTAAAAAAACTGTGAAATATGACTTGTGACTTAACATATGCAGCTGACGATGCATGCACGCACACACACAGACACACACACACACACACACACACACACACACACACACACACACACACACACATACACGCACACGGTGGAGCAAAAATCACGTTGTATCACATCAAAAAGATTAGTGCGATTGTATAATGAATGTATTTTTTTCTCTTTCCTTTTTCACTTTTTTTTGCCTTCTGTTTTGTCTCTACCGCTACTAGCGGCACTTGTCTTTGTCCTTGTTTGTCTGTTATTCATCCATTTTTACATTTAGCACTTGTTTCTTGTATTCTTGCACTCTTGTACGCTGCTGTGACAAGAAAATTTCCCCACTGTGGGGTAAATAAAGTTCTATCAATCAATCAATCAATGATGATTAAGGTGAACAGTATGTGAATTCTCTTTACTGCAACTACTTTTGCACCCATGGATGGATGCACAGATTTCCATTGACCTCCATAAACTTTTCACAGGGTGTCAGAAAGATACAACACTGGAAATCATTTTGTAATATTTATTTATTCATTTGTGCATTCATGCAGCTCTCTTGTTTGCGTACTAGATCAGCAACGCTCAACCAGTATCGTGTGGCACAATCTGGTGCCGTGAGAGAGTGAAAATAATCCAATATCAATTATGTTGACATAAAATAATTATTTTATCATTTATATATACAAACCAATTTTTGTCAATTTATCCCAACCAGGTACAGTAGCAGACAAAATATTGAAATGCTCTTCGATTGGATGACTGAAGGTACATAATTACCCTGGATATCCACTTTTTGTGAATTGTTTTCCTAACTGGTGTGCCATAGTTTTTTTTCCCAATGTGGAATATGTGCCTTGTTGGCTCAATAGAGATTGAGAGATACTGAACTAGTAGATGACAGCCAAACAAACGATGAGAAGAAGAATGAGGCTCCAGTTTGGACCTGAAATGAAATATGCACACTTAGTCTGAATGAAAGTAATATGCAGGATGAGCTTAGTTCTAAGATACAATTGTATTCCTTTATAAATGACGCATTCTAAAACAGGGGTGCCCAAACTATGGCCCGGGGTGCAGCTTGAGGCCCACAAGCAGTTTCTTTTTTTTTTTTTTTCACAAAAACTAACATTTGACACGGCTCATGTTATTTTGCCGCATAATATGTTTTACTTTTTACATTGGGCAGGTAGCAAGGCAATAGAAGACAAGAAGTTCATTCTCATCTCTCACTTCCTTGTTTTCTACCAATCACACATCATTTGGTAAGACGTGTCGGCATACTGACCCCTACTGGTACTAGTGCCAATACTTAAAGGTGAAGAATGTGAATGTGGTCTTTACATCCAATGATGTTTTGTATGCAGCCTTTGGAAGCAAAGGCAAAGGTTTGGTCACCCCTGGTCGAAATGAAGTCTTCGGATATCTGCTTACTTGAGCGGCTCAACCCTCTCTGAGGTGGAGAGGTGATGGGCTCTAATGAGAAACAGTGGTCCGTTAATCACAAATGTCACTCCTGCCTTGATGTAGAACACAATCCAGACAAACTCACTTGTCACCATGGCCAGCTCAATGATGTGGTCTGAGAACTCGTGAGGTTTACTGACAGAACACACGTGACTTCCAATATCCTTTGTTTTCACTCGCTGGATGGTGAGTACGATGCCACCGTCGGTGTCGGTGATGGAGTAGCCGACCATGCAGTTTTGAAAGGTCTTATGCTTGATGTAGTGACACAGCAGCTCATTGTGAGGACTCCTCCACTGTACAGACAGCTGAGAGGCGAGTGTGTTTTCATGGGAATGGCCACACAACAGTGTAATGGGCTGTCCTGGTTTACAAAACACTTTGGCAAAACTACCTGTAGACAGAAAATAACGTGGATGATGTTTCAAGTTGCAATATTTGGATGTAACTTATGGTGAGCTTTGTTGTTTTTATTAAATGGCAAGAAAATACAATTTGACCTTATCTCATAAGCCAAATCTCAATAAATTAATTATTCCAAGTGAAACTCACAATTATATCCCTGTTATCTATTTGCTGTGTGTGATGACTTTTTACAAATTCCATAGCCAATTGGAATCAGCTCAACGGCCAACAAAAGTATATTGAGAAAATATAAACACAAAACAAAGAGCAGTTAGTGCAGTTTGTGTCCCAGAACTTACCTTCACCCATCAAGAGTAAGCGTGTGAAAACATAGAAGAGTGCACCCTTCCAAGTCAGTTGAAAAGACGTTTTCCACATTTGGTAAAGGCTAATAGAATCAAACAACTAGAGCACAAAGTTAATGGGACTAGCTACTGTATATCCATCTATCACTTTTGTTTTTACTGTGTAGGATCAGTTTACAAGCTTCATGCAAGCAAATCAAGCTTGAAAAACACTCCCAGAAACATGACTGAAACTCAATGTGGCTGTTGAACTTCCAGTTTCCCTCATCACTGTGCAGGTATTTAAAACATTAAGTTGAATGGAGTCCATTTCGTGTTATAATTCCCCTTTGGACATGTAAGAAATGAACTAAAGAAACCGCTCTAACACATCACTTTAATGCTGCATTAATTTACAGTTTAAACCTGCATAGAAAATGGACAAATGTGATTAGAGCTCCTTGGAAAGTACAATACATAACTCAAGACACCCTGTAGAAAGATACACAGGCTTTACTGTACGTGCGCACACCAGCATCATCAGGATAATTAAAACTTTTATCAGAATTAAACCAAAAAACATTTAATACCTGAATGTCCTGACACAAACTCCAACTCATTTAACAAACCTCCATAAACAATTTATTTCTGTCCTATACCTGACCGGGATTCATCAAGTGAATTATTATCTTGTTATGAAATAAAATATATAATAATAAAAAATATAATAATAAAATAATACATAAAATCAAAATATATAATAAAAAATATGATGATAAAAGTAATAAAAAAATAATACAAATATTATTAAATTATTTCTCCATTGTTCGCAAAAACATGCTTTTGATCTGAGTCGGTGTGAAATATCAACAAAAATGAAAAGTTTAAATTAGACGCGGTTTCAATGTGCAGCAATAGAATGACAGAGACAGTGAACCACCTACATTGCCTGTCATCCCTCAAAAACGTTATGTTTATCACAGAACATTCTTGTAAGCCATATACTGTATAAGTGTTAAGTGCGTTGTGCTAAAAACACCACCAGTGGTAAACTGAGGTCCATGAGCCAGTCTGTGTGGGTTTGTATCCAGGCAAAACGTCCTCCTGGACCTTTGTCATTTCACTGATTTGAATCACATCTGCAATTCACATTACGTTCCAAAGTTGAGGCATAAAAGTTAAGCATTACTTTACAGTAAAATGTGCGGACAGTTACCTACTACTTCCTGTGCTCTAAGCCTCTACTTGTCAACTACAAAATGACGTCACAAAATCGCTGAGACACACGGAAAATCACTGGATAAACACATGTCAAATTTTACTGTATGTTGCTGAACACACGCCTGACTTGTGTGCAGGCAGCATGGGATCGATTCCCGTTCAGTGGCGGTGTGCATGTAGGTGTGAGTGTGTGGCCTCTGATTGGCTGGCGAACAGTTCGGGGTGTAGTCTGCCTTTCGCCCGATGTCAGCTAGCATAGGCTCCGGCACTCCCCATGACCCTGAACGGGGTACGCAGTTTTGAAAATGAATGAATGGATATTTTACAATTGTTTCTTCCTTCATCAGCCTGTGGCCTTGTCGTGTTTGCTGTGCACTTGGGTCTCTGTGCACTATCGGATGCCGCAATATAAACACAATGCAAACACCATGGCGAAGAGCTGTAGGGACAAGGAAAAAAACAGAGAGCTCAGTCTTGCGAAAAGGACTGACATTTTGCCACAAACACATGTAATCTCACTGAACCTGAATTTCCACAACTAGATGACGCTACTAAATGCATCAGACTTAGAATATGCTTTGTGGACTCACCTGTCATTGTCTGTGAACAACTGTACCTGTCTATTGTCTGTCTAAATTTTGAAAAGCGAGGAGTGACCCACCCCATATTGTCATGGAAAGAACACATACCTCGATCGTCAACACCACAATGGCGAATGCTCCTGCTGTGTAAAGGTATGTCTCAAAGGAATCCATCATTGCAGAGTAACAGCCCTGAAATAACAACAATAATAATAATGATGATGACAGTGAGTAAAAATGAAAAATGATACTAAACTATAACAATATGATACTTATTCATAAATTAAATTTATTTTTATATTACTAATCATTATAATATCAATAATTTTATTAATGATCTAAATGTATAATGCATAATTTACTTGCATCACTCCTTAAAGAATTATAGTGACACATTTGTGGCTCAGCATTTGCAAATTCGCATTTTTTTTTGGTGGTGGTGGTGCAACTTTTGTCACATTTCTAGTTATATACAGTGGCTAACTAACACTATCAATGAGACTCCTTTGGCTTGTTTGTGGTGAATAATTTAACAACTGAATATGGCCATGCTTGAGGCATGGTGTTGATTTTGCTCTTTATATCTGTGATATTTCACAAAGCATTAAATAATCCATTAATCCAAACAGAATATCTGTGTTCTATATCAGTCTGTGTTCTATAACCTGAAAGACTTTTCTGCCACCTGGTCGCATCTTTAGGCATTTGCAAAGTCCGTGTCAATTACTCGCGGTACAAAATCAAGCTACACTTTTAGTGATTTTGCAACTTTGCTGTAATTATATAGTACTGTATAATTAGGAAATAACTAAGTGCAGCAGAATGATACACCAAATAGTGGCTAAGCAAAGAAATTCATTTATCCAGTATTTTACTGTTTATTTCATTTTTACATACGCTGACCTTGTTGTTCTGAAAGGCAGGGCTTCCACTAACACACTGCAACATGCTGATATACTCCATGTGTCCTTGGTAGCTGCTCTCCTGGCAACAGGCATCAGGCGTCATCTTATTGGGGTTGACGAACCTGAATAGACTCACTTCAAAGTCCTCAGGGCCGCTTACTCCACAACAGTCAAACTATACGTACATCAAGACATACAGGGGGAAGGATGAGCGTCAGAGTACAATACAAAACAATACAATGCATCTTTATTTATATAGCGCTTTAATACGTAATTAAGAATACAAAAAGGAGAGAGGCGATTTCAAAAAATGCTTTACTGTGGTCATGATGGCATTCCATGTAGAGGTGAAGACATCAGTGGTGTTATAACCTTGATAATGGTGCTTTAGCTCCCGAGTGAAATACTCTCTGGTTAACTGGACAAACAGACAAAGTAACAGGTATGGATTGTCAACCACCAAAACCAAACAAAAGAAAATCATGTTGGCCTTTTAACCTCATTAATAAATACATTTCTAATATGTGCATTTAAACTGCGTATAATGTGTAGTTACAGTGTCTGCATAAAATTGAATAGAAGTTATCACTACTACTTACATGCTCCCTGAAGAAGAAGGCCAGTATGGCAGCTGCCAGCTCAGCCAGGAAGATGATAAGGATGAACATGAAGAACTAGTCAGGGGGGGAAATGTCACTGAGTGTTATGCTGGTTTTGTTTGCTTCATGAGCACATAAATTTCAACAAATATTTCATGCAGACAGAAAATGCTGATAGTTTCATTCCCGGGAGACTGAAAAAAAACCTTCAGAGGTCCTCGAGATGGCACTATTGTATCATCCCCAAATGGTCTTATGTAATTTTTCTTTTTGAGTGAGTGAGAGGAGGGATACTGTAACTACTACATTTTTGCTTTTGCAAATGGCCAACATTTTGGGACATTTTAAACTCGACTTTACATTGGTAGAATTAACTGGGAGAAATATCGAGACATGAAGGCATGAAGACGAGAAATAGACAGAAGAAACAGAAGTGCTTCAACAAGAGTTGCCATAAATAGCCGTGACAGTGACATAAGTGACGTCATAGGAGGCAACAATAAGGGGCAGGCTTTTGTGTTGAAGGAATGAGGAGAGAAGCAGTTTGTCAACCATTACTTTAAAATATCAGTCATGTTTAGGCAACAACCCCTTTTAAAATATCCCCAAATGAAGTCTCACTCATGATTGCAGCTAAAGTGCATAAAACAAAGTATGACTCACAAAAAGTAAGAGACATTTGTTCTCGCGTATGGCTCCACAGCAGCCCAGGAAGCCCAGCAGGAACAACATTGCGCCGATGGTCAAGATGACGTAGGCGCCCGTGAACAGATGGGGCTTGGCTGCCACAATTTCTCTGAAGCCCATCGGGTCCACCAGCACCCAAA